>NW_024704980.1:62778-90990 GCF_018977255.1 Callorhinchus milii
GCTGAGAGGTGCGACACCCTTTTTCTTCCTCAATAAGCGAGCTACCTTTGGTCACGCCTCACCCAAATGGGTTGCTATACCTACGTGTACCGAGGTGGTTCAGAACGAACGAAATTAATGACGTTTGAAGCCCCGTTAAATGCGGGGAGCTTGAAAGAGACATGCTTAGATTAGATTTCGGCTGAAGCAGCCTGCAATCGCTCCGCGGGACCCGCGCTCGTTGCCGATGGGATAAACAGCTATAGCATTTCTCGAATACCACAATCGTTGGTTAGCCCCCTCAAAGGAACCTATCGGTTTCGGGTGGGCTAGAATGATTTTGGTCGCGTCGTTCCGTACTTCGGGCTCCATTCGGGCCTTACTATGAGCTGCTCAAAGCGTACCGAGTTAACCACTATGGGGTCCTGACAGTAACCAAATATTGTTCCAGCAACGTAGACCTTTAATGGCCGTAATGACACAGCGAGATCCTTGTTCCGTGAGGATCGGCTTTCCGTCGCACCGCAAAACTCATCTAGCGCTGTGCAATGCATGTCAAGTGGGATTGACTTGCTCTTCTCATTAAGATCGCATAGTATTACGCGTATTAGCTAGAAGGATGAAGCAATACCGGGTGTCGACGATGGGTGGTGACATACGAGGAGATCACGATGGTGGCCTATTCTTACGGCACCAGATATGAGCTGGATGCACTCATATACTGTATCCATTGCTGGTCCCGCACACGGCCCATCGACGCCAGCCTACTGCATTAAGCATTAATTTCGGGAGGTGCCGTCCAAGCCAGCTTTCGCGCAGGAGGAGTACGGTGACCTGCAGCGCACAATTTCCTTAGACGTAGTGGGCATTGAACACACGGACAATTACGCCCGTTAACTAATTTAACGTTCCAATCACGTAATACCTAACTACATCTACAAAGCCGGATATATCCACAAGACGCAAAGAGCTTACTAGTCGCGAGACGCCGCCGCGTTGAGTCACCTCCCGTAAACAAGTACTTTTAAGTATATGACGATCACCCTAGAAGGAGTTAATTGTCAGCCCGCCCCTGCATATTTAGGGATCTCGCTCGTAGCCGATGGCGCTCCCCTCAGTGTGTCACTCCTGAAAATTGTAGCGTAGGGCTGCAAGGCAGATCACCAGGACAGGCAAAGACCTGAACCGGGCTCCTATTATGTACAATATAATGGTTGATATTGAATATAGGAGCGAAAAGATGGGTTCGGGGAACTCAGACGGACGAGTTCCTGTTTACTTTCCTGGTATTCCCTATAAGGATTCGAACAGACATTCAAGTTAAGCGTTCGACCTGCGAGGCACAACAATAAGCGCTATAAAACCGACTCTAGACTGTATACATATTAATGTAATTGTAAGTGCGTATTTTTTTTATACAGAAAGGCTGCTGTTTGCAAGACCCGAAGTTAGTTAATATACCATCCGTTTCCGAAGAACCGCTAGACGAGTATATTCATTGTCAGCCCACATGCAACTCAAGTTCGGGATTTGGTCACGCTGACTTCAGTATATCCAAATTGTGGGGTATTAACATCCGCGTACCAGCAATGGAAGCAGATCCTTTTGGACTGACAGGGTTGAATCCTTGATCACTCGTGCACTCGGCGACAACGAAATCAGCGTGATACAGGAGAGGACCCTAGTTGCTGCAGAATTGCGCCTTATTCACTTTGAATAGTGGCCCTACATCTGTTGACTTCTCTACATACCCGATACGACTAACTCAGCTAGCAGCGAGTTCCCCTACCAATCGCATGAACAAGTCAGTGCTATTTCTGAATTTTCGGTGCTCTTAGCCTCTTCACAATCTCTTTTGTTTACGGTACCTCTACCAGCTCATGAGTCAAGTTGGACGCATAGCACTCCCGGGGACGCCGGCTAAGATCTCATCGCTGCAACTATCTTCGTAAAGGGACCCAAGTATTTGCCACGAATCACCGCATGAGTACTCAACTAACAAAAATTTGCGCCTGGAACTAATGGTTATTCGATGGCGAAAGATTCTTGCAGCTAAGTGGGGTGTCCCGCTTTTTAACATCAAGGTAAATCGGTCATCTGTTTAAAGAGCGCAAGAGAGCGAAGATTCTTCTCACAAAAGTGAGATAAAACTGCTTCAAGAAATACGTGTGTTACCGTCCGTTTCGATGTTATCGTGTTCGTAATGACGGAGCGGAAAAGACAGCTCTGTCAGGTGCCAAAATAAAATTAAATGTCAGGCTCACTAATACAAGCCTGTCCGGAGTGTCCTGCCCAAGTGATTGACATACATATAGTGTGGGGTGGCAAAGCCGTCCAGGGACTAAATTCTGTTCGGGGACCCATCACCTATATTTCTGAGAGGCACGAGATAATTCACCCCGCTAGTCGGCCGCGTTCGCGGGAATGGGGGGATGTAGTCGATTTCGATAACAGAGAAATATCTCCCGTTACGTTCTGTATTGCGCTGACTGACGGCATCCCAAACTAGCCACTGTACAGTCGGCCTGGGAGGACCGATCCTAGTCTGGTTACGCATCTAGGAAGGTCTCGGGTGTAACTGTATACACTTACAGTCATCCGTATTCTTACATGCGGTACTCACACACGGCGAGTGAGTTTGTGGTGGACTGTGTTTGAGCGTGGCCTACGGTAGAATACGAAGCCTCGTAAATAGCCCATGTGTTCAACGGGGGGTGCCTTGCGTCGGGCAATTCACACCCCACAACTTATGTAACGTCTGAGCAGAATCCATGTTCCTTCCTCTATTAGGCTCACGACTGAATGTACACGGCTGTTGGACTACCCTATGCAGGTCCTACCTCGGTGCGGAATACTTCAATAAACATGTTCACACGCGTCTGGGATCGTAGACGCGTTCCACGAACTTTATTCTGCAGGGATTCTTAGATGTGGGAGTGTGCGACCGTATGATTGGACAGCAATGAAGTGAGATGTTGACGGATCGTCGGTCCATCTATAACAAGGTACGGCGAGCTTCATGACGGAAGCGTAATCCACTTGCCGCGGTCTAATTATAGCTGACACCGACTGGCGACTTAAGGTAGATGTGGACTGTTATAGAACCTAATATCAGGGGGACTACACAAGTCCTTTACAATGAGCAATGATACGAGCCTTTGGGGCTGGGAATGTACAGCATCCGAGAATCCGCTCGCGAGTAAGATTTATGGTGCCATACATTGAATGGCAACTTGCTAGTGAAAGCTACTTCTACGAGCGGAGAGGCAATGGCGTTGTTAAATGGGTGGATGAAGTCTAAGGCTCTACCCTGGCCATGATACCGCAGGGATCCAGGATAGGCAGTCTCTATGAGTCTACTTAAATCGGGGTCGGGAAATAAAGGGAAGCTGGCTGGGTACCCTCAAAGTTCATAACTAAGATGTCTCGTACGTAACCAGTCCTTGCATACACGCTATCATGTCCCAAAGTATAAGATGCTCCCAGGCGATTCGTTTTCGGCGGTTTTAGCCGGTAACCGCCTGAAGATTGGAATCTAATCATCTCCGCGAACCTCGATCCTATCTCTGTTTTTCGGAAAAGCGTGTTAAGTGTAGATGTTAGTTACTCGTCGTAATCATTACCATTCACGGGGTATTGGCTTGTATGGACAGAGGGCGTGATAAATCAATAAATATCGAATACGCTACGGCCCTATGACACGGATTTGGGTGACTCGTACGCCCTCCATAGAGTAGTTAACGTATCCGAAAAACAGGACAGCCAACCCAAGAACTCAGTGTCATTGAACATCGCCGTCAGTCTGGGAGACGTTCAATTTGGAAGCGTGGGACGCAGATCTTAGCCATTAGCGGTGTATCACCGCAGTATCTCATTAAGGATCGTTTAGTTCCCTGCTACAATAGCGTTAACACTCAGTATTAAAATCTGTCGCAGTAGGGTAATTTGCGAGCCCTTGCGACCCTAAGACATCTTGCAGTCCAAGTTGGCCGGGCAGGGGCACGGCAAGATCATGCGACGTAGAGAACCGATTTTGCCCGCTTTTCATAAGCAGCCCGCTATACTATATTTTATTGCCGGTGGATTTGACTAGGGCTATGCCCCACTATGAACGGAAACTTTCCTTATCTGAGAAAGAATAGGGGGGGAGAGTCGCACGATATACACAAACCAATACTTTCAATAATCGCACCAACGGAACCTAGTCTAATAGGGGACGTACAAACTGTTTGCGCGATCTGTCGCGTACCCAGCCTGCCTGTGCATGAGAGCTTGAAGTATTAGTACGGGCCACGGGTGTCGGACTCCATATACCTGTCTGTTGTGCCGGAGTCGACCCTTCACACATCACATGCAGACACCCAAATGCTATCAAATGTTCACGTCTTGGCTTCCAAACGAAGGTGCGAACGACACACGCTGAGGAGAACGGTTAACAGGTGTGTCAATAAATAGTCAATATAACTGGGAACCTTAACCCGAAAATCTCTTACATCTTTACCGTTTTCAAGTGTGCCAGACTTCGTGAGCTCTGCAACGATGTCACGGGCGAAACTGCACGGACCAGTCTGCCCTGCCAAGATTCTACAATCTGGTGATCAGTAAAGAAATATTTGATTTTGCGATGTAAGTGCCGGTGACTGTGCTTGTTCCGTGGGGGGTAACCATAAAAAACGACCCGGATGGCCGAGCTGGGACGTTAGCTCCCGTCTCAACATAAGGATAAAACACCACTAACCCCTTCCAAGGACGATAATGACTCGTACTTCGTGGTAACGTCAATTGATGTGAGAAACGCACCTCAAAACGACCATGAATAGACCAAACTTTGGCATAATCCTCTGGACGCGAAATCTGTTTGAAAGAAAAACCCTTCACTGACTGGCCTCCTGGCCCCCACATAAGGTCAACATCAAATAAGCAAATATGAAGCTTTAGGGCCGACCAAAGGGAAGCTGAAGCCATGTCGTCTCAATAACCGAATCGTGACAATGGGTAGTAAGAGCCGGACGATATTGTAACAACGTCCACCCTCGCCCTTCTTTATCGGCCGAGCCGGAATGTTGAAGAGGACAGACACTCTCGCAAGGACACGCGAGTTCAAGGGATAACACGGGTAGTTCTCTTTATCGCTTCGTGTACATGTTAACTAGGTACCATCTCAGGTGGTACGGGCGACGCCACTCTCATAACGAAGTGATGTGAGGGTCAGCCGACTAGTTGGTGATACATACGAAGTATGCTTCCGGTCAGCAGTAGAGGTCGGACTATCAGTCTCAATAGTATATTTAGTCCACCAAATGCCTCCAATCAATTCTGTACCACCGATCAAAGTGCGTCCTTGGAGAATCTGATTAGTTCGTACTCACTAAAACTTGGAACTCCGGGGAGTGAGATTGTGGCCGGTCGCTTGAGGCGCTGGTTTGCTCTGTTCTCGGGTCCCACACGGCTATAATGGGGGCCGGCAGTGTGCAACGGGGTATTAACGTCCGAGAGACGTTTCATTCAGTGCCTGTTGGCTGCTCCCGGTAGACAAAGAACCTATCTTAGGATCAAGTCCGACAGCGATCCCAGGCTAAAACTACGATGGCATCCGATCATCAAGGCGTGTTCGCCGGGGTGTGACATCGTCCCTAATCAACTGAATTAATGGCAGGCGGGATCACGTGTAGGTCGCTAGTACGCAAACCTCTATACTTAGTGCATTTCACGAATACATGCATGGACCTGTGGACCGTCATCTAGCATTGAGGCGATCATGAATTCACCACCCAGAGCACAACACTATTACACTTAAGAATCTAACAAGATAACTTCTGTCCTCATTAAGCGGCACGGTGTTGTTAAAGTGCGCCTCAGTAAGCCAGTAGCCACTCGGAGTGATTCCGGAGTCCTCGGACAGTTATTTCAACTATGATCGGTACATCGGATTTTAATGTAAGTGTAGCCGGACGCGGGCTAAGTACAGGTTAAATCGGCGCATTAGAGGATCGCGAGTCAGAGGCGGGTGATATAACCTAGACTATGAATTACTTTTGTCGCGTACGAAGTTTGTGCCCTTCGCTTTGCTTAACACCGGGAGCTAGCGATCTTCCGGAGGACGAGAGGGTTGTCCGGAACTGCCTAAACCTTCACTCTACTGCCAACTTAGTTCTAAGTACGTTGCAAGACATGACTCGACGAGCGCGACGTCGCCTAACGAGTCCAGGTTTAGTTCTCCTATCTGCGTCAAACCACGGACAAACGATCGGACTCAATTCTTGAGTACGGAACCAATCCACAGGACGGTCTTTCAATAGAGCGAAACATCCTCGCTAGTGTCGGCGTCATGCACTACATTAAGGTGGAATGATCCTTGATTGCATGCTTCTCAAAGACGGTGAAGACTTTTGTATGGAACGCGAACTAGGGACCGCAACTTTAATTCCCAGTGCCTTGCGGGCGACAAGAAGTACCTCAAATCAGTTCTGCCACACTCCCATCGAATGAGTAGCGACCGTTAGTGTATACACGGAGGGGAGCATTCAGCCTGTAGCATTCCGCCCGAAGCCTTTGATACCGGGGTCCGGGCAATTTTCTGCTACTGCAGCAGGTCTGTTGTCCGCGGAGATCGAGACCATCGAAAACGTTGTATTGAAAGAGCCGTGCCAGATCAGCCGATCCCACTGGATCCGCTGGCACGGAAGAGGTTCAGTCTGAGGGATTACTGTGCGTTTAATAAGAGGTCAAGAGGTGTCCGACAGAATTAACTGCTGGTAATATCAGGAGTATATGCAACCGATGATGGGAAACGACAGACGGGCTACTGTAACTACTATTAGGTGGTTGATCTCCATGAAAATCGTGCCTTAGGGAGTCCATCGGTTCCATCCTTGGAGCCTTAAGCAAGTAAGATTAACGAATGTTGCATCAGTATCGTGACAAGGAGACTCTATTAAAAGGAAATTGGTAGACCGTCCACTAGTTCAGGATATTCCATCAGAATATAGACACGGTACCCGACAATTTAAGGTTACAACTCTGCCCTGCTCTATTCCCGCGGTAATCGGTCATCCGATATGATTTCCGTTGGCGATAACATTGAGCAATACGGCCTCCAGACAAAGTAATAAAACCTACTCGGTCACAGATATGAGACTCTCATTTACATTTAGTTCCTAGCTGAGGCTATCAGTTTTGAGGGGAAGCTGTCAGCGAGCCGCATGAGGCGCGCAAGGCGGTATTTCTCGCACGATGGACATTCGTGGCAAACTGAGCTGCGAAATCTAGTGCTATTCTCGGTCGTGGTCTGGTCACGAGAAATCATTCAAATTCGATGGTGAACAACTGTCGTAGGAACGCGGATCCGAAAACAGTATTTTCTCTAAGGGCGAAGAATAGTGTCCCTTTATCGACCGATCTTGTTGAGAATTGGATGTGAATAGTCTTAACATGAGATCCGGAGCTTCTGTCTAAGTCCGCTGACTCCCCCATAGTGGCTATCCCTGCTGGCGCTAGTAGCTAGTAAAATCTCCGTTAAGTGGAGAAGACTGTACTATCTGGGGGCAGAAGCCCGTTGGCCGTATAACCACACCGCATGAAGAAACCCAACCAGCAAACCTAAGCGGGACCCTTCAATGTTTCGGTCCCTACCTGGGGAGATCGGTGATGTGTTAGACCGATGGGACCACTGATCCGCTATATTTCTACTGCGTCCCAGCCCCAATTCATAGTATTCGGCTGGATCCATTCCCAGAATGATTGGACAACCATTCATATTGGCCAAACATAATTTTACGCGGGCCTGTTTAGCTAGGCTCCTTATGGTCCAGTCTCGTACGCTCTCCGATTCATGAGCTATCGGTCTGTCAAAATATTTAATGAAGCGAACTCTATTGACTCCAAGAGGGGTTTCACGGGGATAACCCTCGACGGAATCTAGACTTTAACCCAGCGAAAAAACAGAGGCCGGATCGGAGCTCTTTGCTTATAGGTAAAAGGGCTCAGGCCGCCCAATCCTCCTCGGGGAGTTGTACTCGCTACTCGTCTGGAGTTGCCCGTCACAGTGCGTCATACGTCGTCGTTGCACGCCGGCTATAAAGGATTAGGGCACCCTTTCTCGATGGACACCCTGGCTGATCTTTAATCCAGCTAAACAACCTGGTTACCTAAGGCAGTTCACTGTTAATCAGAATCCGGGTAATGGTGGCTTACTATCATATTATATCGCATCGAAGAGTTTCTCCTAACGACATCCGACAGGACACATATGGCGATTTATTAGTATCCGTTTCAGAAACTGGAACGTCATGGCGGTACGAAATAGCCAAACAGGTTTTTGTTGCATGCCGCGGACGTACGCCCGATTAGCTACATTCGAAATAGTATCGTGAAACCGAAATAATCGTGCAGGATCAGGCTATTTGAATAGTTTTGCAGGTTGGAGGATCACCCGAGCCATCTGACGGAGCGATTTGTTCGTACCTGTAGGTGGCGTAGGCGCACAAGTAGAACTCCGCGGCTCTCTAGGATGCTCCCCGTGGCAGGATGATCGCGGAATCATATATGAACGAGAAACCCGCGGTTGCTATACGCATATGATACTGATGAGCGCAAGACCGGTTGTTTTGGTGCTAATATTTAGACCAGCGCTTTCTGCGAATCCTGTACGTCTCCCGCTTTTTTTTGGCTATTTGAATCTCTAAACCTTAAAAGTTAGTAGGGGGCGTCGCTGTAGACCCCAGCGACGGTCCCGAATTCAACGCAGAACCACGATGCATTAGATGAATATTAGTGTACGTGCTGGCGTGCGGAGGAGCTTCTTGGATGCGAAAACAGTCCTCATCCTCCCTTTACCCACTCCCATCGGGCTACTGTGTGCTTAGAGCAACAGCTCGGTAAGCTGTGTCCTTTAATTTTGGTTTAGACAATCAGTTTTTTCCGTCCGAAGACTGACTTGCTCCCCGCATGACTTATAGTCGCCCGTCCGCGGAATCCGAGATGTTTGGGCTTTACTTCTCGGTCGGTGAAGCCAGGTCTTTCTAAAAATAAATCGTTCCTTTTTCTAGAGTCCACTCGCCGCCACGTCTCATGGATAAAATCGGAAGTGTTCTTTCTAGGCGGCAGCGCAGTTGGGCGCGCCAATGACGTGCGATATGCGGTGATTGATCTTCTTCTTCGGAGTTTTTGGAGACGCATCATCGCCATTAGTCGTCTTACGCACGGCTATCACTTATAAGTACCAACGCGTGTCACTGGGAAAGCCTATTCTACCCGCGATTGATACGTGGCCTTACTGCGAGAGGGCCCGTACAATTGGATCGGACTACTGTGTGCGAGTTGAATGGGCAAGCACTGGATCGTATATATAGTTCGAGTAGGCATACGAACTCAGCTCCGAATGGAGTGTGGCGCACAAAGCTCTAGACGTTTTTGAGAGATAGGATCCGAAATCTTGTTTTATTCCCGTTGGAATAGTGTTTGTAAGTGGCTGAGTACGGCGTCGTATACTAGAAGCTATTTATCCGACACCACTATTTTGCCGATACGCGGAGTTCCGTAAGTCTATGCTAACGATAGCGTGAGGCTCCGCAGCTGTTTATTCTCGACTTTCTTAACACTTTGCCCTTCCAGGCGCTTTTGGGCGCAACAGCGCTTGAACGGATCCTTCTGATTGCTAAGTGAGCGATGCGTCGTTCAAGCTTAGAGCTAACTGGGGAAATTCCATCCGAGGGACAAGGCTTGGGAATATGAGGAGATCTCCACCCGTTACTCCTAACAGACAAGAAGTCGCGCGACGAGCATAGAGATGACATGCAATCCGAAAGGAAGTGATGAGAGAAACGCGGAAGTGAACTGGGCACCATTCGGCAAAATGTGAGTGCGACAATGTAAAGTTACACTTGCCTCGCGAGAAGCCTTAACAGGAAAATACCAAGTAAGGTAATTTGCCTCCTTGTCGTACCTCGCGCCCTACGGGTGTGCTAGTCTAACGCCAATCGTTCGAAGAAACTGGTTACTTCGTACATTGTGAGTTAACTCTTGAAATAACAGGTGGAAGATATGTGAACGTACTGCCTTGCTCATCATGAGGCCGTTGGATTCCTACGGTCAATAAGAGTATCTTATCCGAATGACGTTATCAACTGTACCCTGTGCTAAACCAGCAGGTGGTAGACTGTTTCGATAATTCCGGGACACCTCGTATGTCATCGTCTACGGAACATTTGGTCGGCAGGACTAATATTTAAAGACGGTCAGATACGGCCTCGCAGCTTAGCAGGCCGGAGGAAATTCGCGAATGCAAGCTCAGTCAACCTGGGGTCTTGTCTAAGCGCACCTCGACTTTAGTCTCCGCATGGCGGTGGATAAGCTGTCGGTACGTCTGGCGAGCATCAGTCGTACCCTATCACAGCAATCTGCGGACTGCGGACCCGTCGCGGCATTGGATCCTAGGGAATCATCCCATATACACGCTCCGTAACATAATATAAGATGGCAGCGCTCCAACGTGCTGATCCTATCCTTGTTCGCGCACAGTAGCCAGGTTCAATCATACTACGATATTAAGACCTTTACGAAAGATCCCAGCCCGTCTAACGATCTCCGAAAGCTGTGCCCGGGATTCAAGGGATCTCTAAGAAAAAACTATTTGTTGAAAACCGCCGACATTTCATCAGGCCGAATACACGAGTCTAGCAAGACGGAGACATACCCAACGCTAGGGATCGAGACTAAACCGAACATCAATTCTACCCTCGAGTATCGCCCAAGAGTCTACCAATCTGGTTAACGCGTTGCAAGCTACGACCGCGGAGATCAACAGCCTCCTGTTGCTACATCGACGCAAACCAGCTTAACAAATGCGCGACCGTTTCACGTGGCGGGAAACTGCTCATGACTGTAAGTCGGTTCAGCGGGTGCATGCCCAGTGTTGTACCATGGCAGAGTAGTTTTTGAGCCACCTAAGGTTTTTGTACGCTATCTAATCTGTCTCGCAATAAAACGTATGTTTGACGGACCATCACCCCGCAATGAACCGCAAATCATAGCGGCTGAATGAATAAGACGGCTGGAAACATATAACGAAGCGCCTCAGGCCTCGAATGACTCAAGATTTGTGATTCGTATGTAGTCGTATTGCTAGAATACATTCCATTTTAGATAATTATGGGGAGAGCCGTCGAGAGGAAGTTAGTAAAGACTACACCGTATAATTCAATCTTGGGTGATTGTATTATGGTTAGGGCCTTGTATAACTCGCATCTTATTGAATAATGCGCCTCACAGGCACTACATGTGAGTGCCGCGGAATGACTCCTCGCAGGCATCGTTAAGATCATACAAAGTGTGAGACTATGAGCAATCAGTTTGAGGGGAAACTCTGTTTACTGTCATTTATGGGGGAAGTTCAGTCCGTCCTCTAGGACTATGACATACCAACAACTCTCCTTTTGTCCGTGCGATTCTATCTGCTTCACAAACTGTTTTCTAGACATCGTGTCCGATGAAGTTATGATCCAGGCCTCAAGGTCGAGGACTATTGACACCGAAATGCCGTATATCCAAGCCAGCACAGCGTGCATCAAATAGAGCCGCTATCTCTGTTAACATTCTCGGGTTGTACGTATCATCAAACTAGTCTCCCCGTAGGGGCTCCTTAACCTTCGCTGATGATTGTGCTGACGAAACGGCCAGTCGGATAAGCCCGTTAGGCCACTTCAAGACTTGAACGCCGCCGTAAAGAGGGTCGACGTGTGCCGTCCCGGCAGGTATCATTTATGTAGAATCCGTCTCGGTGACATCTTGTTCACCATTTACGATTCTTTTGTAGGAAACAACTTCGAGTTGTACGCCCATGGTTATGGTTAGTCCCACTCCCCTCACTCGCGGCAGCACTCCTTCATGTATAAGACTGGCCAGTCGCGACTGCTCAAGATAACCTGACCCTCATCATAAAGATCAGTTGGCCTCCTGTCAAAAACGGGTCGTTGGGCCAAAGCGCGTAGGTGTCATTTAGACTACTAGATCCCTCGATTCCTAACCATCTGGAGCCTTTCTTGCAGACGAAAAGTTTGTTCTGCTGCGCCGTTCTCAGTGCGATGCACTGCTTCGAAAGAAAAATAACGTCTTAACTGTACGATGATCCGAGTCTACACAGTCTGCCGCTATCCGTTATCCTGAGCAGTCAGCAAAAAGCCGCCGGACAGTTGTGTAGGATCATGTCAGGGGGAGGTATCCTTGCTGGTGACTTCACCACCACATGGAGTGTGAGGCCGACGAACCGAAAGCCCTGCGTAGTAACGAGTTCCATAACTCACGTGGGAAACAATGCACTAGACTGAGGGTACGAACTTCCTCTAGAAAGGGTTAACCATAGCTCGTCAGCCAATGAGATACTATTAGGCACTAAGGGCTTTGATAACTTTGTACTCTAGCCCATCTTGCCCGAAAATGCGTATCCCCAGTATGCGTACGTGGAGAGAAGTCCCGATGCTCTCGGAATCACTATGCTGATGAGGCGTCCACCACTTGAGGTAACGTCGCATCTGATAGAAACGCGAGCGGAGGCGAGTATTGTGCCCGATAGGTTACTATGCCAGTGCTCGCGATACTACCCAAAATACTTGTTCTCCGCCTTATTATGGCCAGGAGACGTTATGACGGACGATGCTCGAACGGTCGCTGGGCGCGGCGGACATACCACATAACTGATGATGACAAACTTTCGGAAAGACTCATTACGAAGCACCGTTTGTCGTGACTTCTGCTCATGGAGAACCGCATGCTTCGCAAGTGCGGTCAACCCCTGAATCATTGATCAACTGAAAGCATGCATTTCAAAGGAAAACCCTCTCCAAGACTGCTAGGAGGTGTGTTGATGCAATCTGGGCCGTCCTATGACTAATGACAGATGCTATACGAGTCTTTCCCACAGTCTGGGCCGCGTGAAGCGGATGGATATAGTGAGGAATATTTGGATGTGAGAGAATACTGGATATAACACTTTGGCGGGATAACGCGAGGCGGCAGAGCGTCCTCTTCATTAAGCCGCGTTTATTTGCGATCTTCAAGTCACATATAGGCATCGCTGGATATAAGAAGGCTACCTTAATGATCTACATTACGCCGGGGCAAGAAAGAGTGGCTATCTCTGCACCTAAAGCGAAAAGAGTATCTGCGGAATACAATGTTATCTGACCAAAATAAAGCGTCTACCAGTTATGGCGACCATTCTCCGGGGATATGGAACGAAGGGTCGTATACGCCCTTGAGGAAGTCCAAACTGCTCATAGTTGGAACAGATATGATGTTCAGACGACGGCGCTATATAGGGACGCAAATGGCCGACGCCCAAGAACATTTAGCCTGCTGCAAACCAAGGCAGTAGCTCGGTCGGCTGGGAGATGCGCTAGACGCACCGATTTGTTCGAGCCAACCCCCTTCTCCCCTCGAGTAGAGACGGCTATAGTATCCCAATCTCCATTCCTTCTTGATTAGGGTCAGCAGCATACGGAAACTTTTAGATTCAAGGACTCGAAAGGGGTCACGACGCCCTCGGTTCCATTGATTCTGCGATCGCACTGTCTCATACGCACTCCATATAATTGAGGACACCGCCCTAGCTTAGTGACCCCTTGCACGAAGGATTCCGAGTAAAGTATTTTACAGGTTACCTGTGATGCAATATTTTTCGACTGTCGCATGACCAACCGTTTGATCTTTACTCATAGGCCTGATGTCAAGTTTTTTTTTTCGGCGAGGCGCCTCACGTAGTCATGAACAGTATCGGTGAGCCCGGTACGTACAACCTTCACGGAATATTCGTCCAGTACGTGATCGTAAACCTCCTTAAGTCCCATCATGCCCAAACTGCAGCACTTCACTCCAAGTTGGCGCAAGTGGAAAGGAGCATGCTCGTTCGCGACGTGGGCGGGGTTGTAGGTGCACGGAAGGCTCCCACATGGGAATTTGAGTCGCGAAATCTAGCGACAGAAACGCATACCTAAAGCACATTAGTCAGAGTGCTTCAGCCTAACCTTAAGCAGTCCGCTTTATAACTAGGTTGGGTTCTGGGTATAGACCTTCCCGTGCAGTGTGCAGGAAGTAGGAAACCTAATCATCAAAACCCGCAATGAGGAGGTCTTTAGACTTAGGGCTGGTAACTGAGGCGTTTCAGCGGCAATGTGAGTGCACGCCTCCAGGCCAGCCTCCTTCCTAGATCCACGCCGAGCTGCTGGGGTCATCCAATTAATCTAGTGATAACTATCTAGGCACTCAATTTGAAGTATCGGCAAGGGGATCTAGACAACTTAACTTCCCCCACCGCCAGGCACTTATAATGCTCTACCCTAGGCTGGGGGCTGTACACAGCGTAGGTGCAGCTCACGGATTCAATATCAGATTAAGCCACTTACGTGGAGAAATTACAGCCAGGATCTGTGTCGATAGCGAGTCTAGAATGAAGAGATATCATGGATCTCGCTCATTACTCGTATCCGCTGATGAATTCTCAATCTTCGGTCCCCGCACAAAAAGGGGGAACCCGTAAGCTGATATCTCTGTAACTTCGCAGTAGGCAACACGTCCGCCTCCAAAACTTCGTGGAGTAGCGAAGTCCAAGATGGGGAATATAAAGTATGAATTCAAAAAGGACCTGAGTGGATTTTACTTAACTGGGTGCGGCGGTTATGAAACATGCCGCTGGCTACAGGAATACGAGAGTGTCGAGGATTAAGTCAGCGACCCTCTCAAAGACCTTAACGTTTGGTGTCCAGTAGTGCTACGCCTAGTGCAGTGGCGAACTCCGCAAAACTGAATAAGCCGGCCGACGCTCATTACTGATTGTACCCTGATTGTAAACTAACGGGAATATTTAGGTGCTTGCGATGTAACCCAATTGTTACTCTGCCATCTATTAGCACGTCTTATGAGAAGCCTCAGAGTTAATGGACGATCGAGCGCGCTCGTGGTGGCTATGCAACGTCTGCTCCAGCCTGTCGTGACTCGATAGACATCTCTGGCGGCATAACTCGAATTTGCAGTCTACGGCAGAAATTATTACCTTAGCTTCGAACTATGTAAGTGACGAATGTAGTTGTGCTGAGGTTAACGGATACCTGGAAGGAGAAAGGCGCAATGAATGACGCGCGGTGAACGTCATCGCGCCCGGATATGATGACTTATCAAATAAGGCGCGTTATCAGTGTCTAATAGGCGCCTCTATATCTGATTGAAAGGCCGATGTTGAAAGGCATCCCAGTGTGGTCCTCCCCCACGACCAGAGTTTGCGTGCCAAAGGAAATGCCGTGCATCTAACCGCATTGGTCATGCTTCGTATTCAAAAATCGTGTCTTTCCTTGGTGGTCTTTGTCGGCGATCTCCTCAGAAAGAGCCAAGTGCGGGATTACTCTACGGGCGACGCCTGTAGAGGTCGACCTCTTGTCAACGTCTGGTAGTAATCTTCGGAACGTGCTGGGAGCGTCCTATACCCGAACAACGAAGGCCACTAATCGTCGATTGGTCACCCATGGGGAATACGCATGGGTTGTCTGACGACGAGCGCTTCAGCATCCAAGTAAATCGTGGGCCCGAGGAGACCATCGATAATCTGTATGTTTAGTGAAAGTACCTCTTTGTTTCTGCCACGACGAATAAGTAAGCGCCGGCAGGGAATTGCTGGCTGCACTTTTGGGGTATTTTGTGCGTTATATTAGACACAGTTTCGCGCCGCTTCAGCGGGCTTCGATGGAAGATTGCTTCTACTGATTATGATGGAAATCCACTGGTGACCGACGGCTTATAACGCAAGCGTCTCGCTTGCGAGCGAAGTTCCTCGCATACAGATACGCTCCTAATAGTCAGGTGACGCAGGGAAAGGTCTACGTGCAAGTCAGTAAACCCCCCGGACTCTGTTGGTGCCTACGCAGAGGATCGGGCTGGGTTAGGCGGAAGGCGTCGGAGGCTGTTCAAACACCCAAATACCCCTATAATACGTCTTACCCGTTGGCGGCGGTTGCCTCAATATGTCTACCAGTAGGATGAGTAGGGGCAAAAATATAGAAATACGCCACGAAGGGGGCTTCTACCGATACTCTCCACCGTCGTTTTGACGGAAACGCATGCGCCAGAATGGCACACAAGAGGAGCATCGCAGGCGTCAATCACAATGCGTCCTATGGGCTAGAGCCGCAGCACCGGGAAGGTACTAATACAAATTCAGGGCGAATGTGAATTTTAGTTATTGTATCTGGGAAGCCTGTTATCCACGTCTAGTGTATATCAACCATGATGGCAATGCGTAGCCGTTCGCCTCGCCGGTACTTGGTATTTGCCAGTATCTGCATAACAGAGAAAGAGCATCCCCAGTAGATAAGGTGTTAACTATAGAGCGTGGCGCCGGTCATTCGGGGGAAGAGCTGTACGATTCGGTAGCCATAATGTCCCATGCTTTGCTTTTGTGCGAAATCCGAGAACAGATTCCACTTAAGATGAATCTGAGGGTAATTCTGATTTCGAGGGCCCCATTCCAGGTCGGCCCACAGGACTATTAACCGCCCTTAGACTATGCTAGTTAATGGAGGCCCTAACGTAGAAGCAAAAGCGGTACGCTATCGTGCAAATACCTACTATGAGGGGGTGGTTGTTTAGCGATGTGAAAATCACGCCCTATGCGTCTGTGAACGCGGAGTACATTTCGTGCGACCTACGTTCACCATGACCTGTTCTGACGAAGAACTAAATCACTTTGCAAGCGCAGTTCTCCCGGTACAGTTCTATCTCTCGACGAGAGAAGCGGCAATGGCTATGGCACGCTCGGAGGCGTAATATCATTGATAATCCTTACTGTTAAAATGGAGAGGCGATATAATAGTCCATGCCCTTACCGAGTAGTGTCACGTATGTCCATTTTTGCTCTGCGTCAAGTCTCATTTATCCCAGCGCGATGGCGAAACCAAACTATGATACGGATAGGTGGTGGTAGAGTATTTTTTGTCAACTCGACGTCCGGTCCCGGTATGAAAGATCCCCTTCGCATGTTCACGGACCTGTCACGGGCATACTTCGAAAATCTCCACGGGTGCGGGTGTCAATCGAGCCTGGGACAAGCCACTCATGCAAATGGCTTAGATATGAGATCTTGCTCACGGCTTACCGTCCTTAAGATCTACCTTTACCTGTACAATCGTAATAAGCCTCCCGCGTGTAGGTAATCGTTTATTAGCGGCGCTGAAGATGACAACCGAGTATTTAAAGACTATCAGCATGACCAGAGACCCCGAAGGACCGAGTACAAGGGCCTTCCATAGGAAAGTGCGTCAATGACGGACTCTGGGACCCCGATTGATTGAGAAGCCACGTAATAGGGCTATCAGTGTTTGATCGCAATCTCGGCTGTGATGGCTTAAGCAGTCCATTGTAAAATATGGTTTCAGGGCCCGAGGTCGCTGCAGTAATGATTGCAAAGGCATGGCTCGTGCCTGGCGACCTTGGTAGCTTGGCGAACAGACTGACCACTCAACTAGAGTAGGCGGTTTCCGTCAGTTGTTACAACCCAGCACACTGGTCTGGCCATAGCGTCTACAAACTCACCCCGTCAGAAGGGTGGGCGAAAGTATCTGACCCATCTATAAATCGTGTAACGTCAGGGCCGGATCGGCACACCCACACGTATTTAGCTAAATGCGACTTTTGTGGGGCATCAATACCGACCCCGCGAGGAGGTGTGAAAAAGACATTCTGGGCTGGGTATGGATGCGTTTTGTACGAAGCAGCGGTACGCCTTAGGTAAATGATAATTCCTTTAGTAGTAGACCAGAAGGGAGTGAGACGTTTAGTTCGATTGAGACAGCCGTAGATAGCCAGTGGTAAAAGTGGGGACAACGGAGCTGCTAGGCACTGTCAAACGAAAGGCTCTGTTGGGAGATCTTTGCGGAAGGTATTTTGACAATGTAATCGTTCGCTATCCTGTGGATACTGTTTACGCAGTGCTACCAACCAACCTGTTTCATTTTTTAGCGCGCATTGATCCCAGAATTAAAAATCCTTAGAAGAGGGCGCGAATTAGATCCTTCTGGCTCGCAACCCACAATGCAGGACCAATCATTGTCGGATGGATAGGACGCTATGTTCACGTCACGAAAATAGCGGCGTGGGTGTGGATTACGAAACATGACAGTACGAAAAGCGACATGGTGGGCATCGACCATTCCTAAATAATTGCGAACTTTATCCTCGATGAAGAAGTCTTGATGAAGAATCGATGTGTTATCTGCGCAAATGAGTGATAACGAATGACTACCTTGGCAACTGCCTCAGGACATAGTGATGCGTGCAGCTAGCTAGGAGAAAACAGGCGTACGCATGCTAACCGAGACTGTAGACCGGTGAGCCTAATAAATGCCTACAATGCTTGGAGCTAGACAAAGATGTATTGCCACACTTAGGAGAGTGTTCTGTCTAGTCTATCTAGAGGGGTAGCGCGCTCCCAGTCGACGCAATGTATGCCAATTGCAAGTGCCTGGATACCATCTCTATGATGCACTGTGTTTAGGCCGGATGACGCACAAAGGACCGGAAGTAGGCGGCGGTGGCGATCACCCTGAGCAGAGACTAATTTGCAACCTCACGTAATGCAGTTTCGTGATATTTAGCCCTTCCTGCCGCTCTCCGTAGCGCTGTGGGTCAAGTACTAACCCACATATCAGTCGAACAACAACAACAGAGCGACGTGCATGGAAAACAGACCGCAGATAATAACGGTGTTAGTAATCAGCTGGGTGGTCTAGGTGCTCCTCCTTTGCACCCGCGGTGTAAAGTTGTACGCTAACAACCACATAAGCCACCGGTGCTTGTCATGAGAAAACATCATGCAGCGTCGACAATTTGTTAAGGCTTGCACATGTAACCTTTGCCGACCAAGATTAAGTAGGTGAATATGGCATAGACTCGGAGGCCCCATGTTCCACCAGTGAGTGCACTGCCGAGGTCGGTGATCGAATTCGCGTGCCGAAGCACTATGTTGTTAAGGTCGGTCGGGAGAAGTGGAAACACTGTTTGACTCGACATCATGGTTGATAAGGGGCCAAAATACCATGACGGTGACGCCTAGAATCCTGTGCGCAACTGGCCAGAATGCGCTACAGCTCACGTAGTCCCATAACCGTCGGTTGTCGTTACTACTACTTTGTTTTTGTATTCTTAGATAGGCCTCAATTTTCACCGCCACACAGATCCTGGGAGCGGTCGTACAGGTTCAAGTTTGTACGAGTCGCGATCAACCATATTTATAGACGAGCATTCTCGGACCGCGGTAACCAGCAGATTGCGTTTAATGTAGATCTAAGAGAATTAGAGGACGGGTTAGCCAGAGTGAGAAAACTCTCTCGCAATATATGGAACGACCGGATGTTCTCGCAGAATAAGAAACTGGCGAATACCCCAATCTGTACCTAACTTAGTCTCGCAGCATACTGTTCGGAACGTCCCAGCCTGTTATAAGACGAACCATACGGACAGCATTGTCCATGTCATGCGATCCAATATGGTAGCGTCCATTACCTTTGTGGGTGCACGGTGGTGTGCGACAACAAAATATCATTTATATCAAATTCGCCCACGCCCGATTCATCCAGTCGTAGGATGGTTACCACTTATACAACCGGTAACTGTCGTGTATGCCCCGTTGAGACCTTCCGGAGTGTCCTCTCGCCAATCTCCCACGGCTGATGAGTTCCGATGCGGACGTCAGTAACTATTGGAAGAGGCATATGCGTGTCCCCAGTGTAGGATTAGACTAACTAATATTAGCGATCCCATTGAGAGAAACGCTGTAGGGTTACTCGGGACGGCGCAAATCATCGAGTATATCGCTCATAGGAAATTATACTTCCGATTGTGACTACTCGGTGACGGCAGAGTAAGAGTTCGTATTCCGACACGAGGTCATTAGGAGCCAACTATTTCGGGCAAATGCCACCGTCCAACGACCCTTATCATCATTAAATATACTGCACTCTTAAGCAGGGCCATTATGAACCCATGATATCCACGACAGACGATGGTGAGCTGGCACTTGCCTAGGTGGTAGTAGCGGCTCTAAGTGGAGTAACTAAGTCATCCCACTCTGGCCCCAATGAGATACTACCCAATGGAATGAACGATGTTATTGTATCGGGAGGCGAGTTTAATCACTATATTTTGGCGTTGCGGGGGATGAGACCTAGAACTGTCTAAGTGATACCAACCTAACAATGAAACAGAGCAATTGCCTAGAGGAGCGAATACAGCTGTATTTAACGGTAGCGGATTTAGGTCCAACGCCATCGGGGTGGACTCTTGCGTAATTCACCGTACCAGTGGGCAGCCCAAATGCGAACTGATCTAGTCAAAGGATCCGCTTCCTTTAGGCATATTCGTGCAACAGACAAAAGGGGAATTACAACATGATGGATGGATTTCGGATGTGGAGCTCAACAGCCGCATGTATAAGGGGCACGTTTTATAAGTGGCGTAGCATACGTCCTGTGAACGGCTCCAGTCGTATGTAAGGGGTAGTCACGTACGAAAGCGAAAAAATCCTCATCAACATAAGGGTATCATAATAACCATTAAAGCCTATTGTTATGATGTTGCACCGGTTCCAGATGTCCTACTTTCGTGATCCTTTAGTCCGAATCCTGGTGATCTACAGCTGTTAGGTTTATGCTCGCATACGTTGAGCCCCGCATGGCGTATTATCGATTCCAGGGTAATTGATACCCAGTCCACTTGTCCGCAACTACTGCTGAAACCGAGGCAACTATCTAACAATAGCGTTCTCGGTGATTCTTATGAAAATGAGGGACGGACGCGTGAGGCAGAGGGTACTCTAATACCGATTCTCTGACTTAATGAACCCTATCTAATTAGTAGGCCGTAAAGGAATTAATGAATTATATTCTTCCGTCGTACTGGAAGGTCGAAGCTATAACTGACTAGCCGTCGGTCCGAGCAAAAACCTTCGCCACTGTAAGGGCAGGCCGGGAGCCAACTCCGATTTTTAGCGTATGGCGTGAGTCCCATATGTTCTGAGTTCCAGTCGCCGATGCACGTCCGGAGTGCTAGCCATGGAATAGGTGAACCTCAAGATCAAAGTGGCAAAACCTATCCGCTACTCAAGTTTGTCAATGGGGCCCGGGTAACCAGACGACTGATGCATAGTAGCTGGACATCGTTAAGTAGCGACTGCGACCTTATGAATTAAAACTTATTAATTGGGCTCTACTGCATGCCCCTCACTTGCTCTGAGTAGGTCATCTGGTCAATAGACACGCTCGATTCGTTCGCTCAGGTTGACGCGTGGGGCAAGTCAGAGCTGGAGCAATCTTATCATGGTTACGGATTACTAGGTGGGTCACCCTGTACCTCAGGCATCCATAATTACGCTTGACCTATAATCAGCCTGTGCAAGTATCAGGCAAAAATCCACAAATGTCCCAGTTTTAACTGTACATTTCCACAGACGCGTCATATTAACCGCGGGTAGCACACTGATCTTGCAAGATTGAGGGGAATTGGGTCATATTCCCGTCAGCGAAGTGTGGCAGCTTTACGTGGCACACTTCTGGTGTTAGACTTTGTCGACGTGAATTATTTTCTGGCGCAGCAAATCGTGCTCCCGAAACTTATAACGGGGGTAGGCCCGGACAGTACCGTACACCAGCGAACCAGGATTTTGGGTACCCGTGTTGTATTTGTGACCATAGCAATCGGATTGATAGTAATGTGGCTTCTAGCGATCTGTGATCGATTATACCCTCACGGCGTGCATTGGATAAGGAACTTAAAGAGATTTAATATTACGGGGCTGCAATAGCATTAACGGCAGCGAGCTGTGTGATGTCTGACATTTGTCAGGGCGCTCAGTATTCGAGAGGTTAATATTTAGGGGTTGTAGTAGTCTGAGCACTGTATCACTTTGTTATAGGCGAGGTCTCTATTTTGTAAATTGCCTATTGTGACGGCAGTTTACTAAGCCGAGGTGAACGGATGGGCGAATGACTTACACCTAAGTCTGTCATTCTACCGTGCTATCCATCGGACGAATCTCCTGCGCACCCAATCGTCGGAAAAGATAATGACCAGGTTCAGAGACACACGTGCACCAGCAATTCTCTCGGACTTTTGTACGTGACTGGATGCCTGTTGAACATGGTTTGCCACAGGTATTAGATTGAAGGTGCTACGCTTTAGAATCAACTCAACTCTCGTAGGCATGGTTTATATTCTAGCGAATAGCAACGCTGTGAGATCTAGTCACGCGCGGCGTGGACTTCAGACGTCGCGCTTGAGTTAAATCACTAAGGCGCGGGTGAGACACCATAGATGGACGATCTCTTAGATAAGAACTTGTCTCACTGCTTCTGGAATAATTCATAGTGGGGTTTTATCCGATGTTTGTACTCAATGTCGCGCACAGGCATTAACACGCGCTCTGAGGCGCGAAGTGCCAGGACCAAAGCTACCTGAGCGCTCCACTAAATACCCATAGAGGTCAGCACCAAGTTACCCCCTATAGGTAGCAAGAATCCTCATCAAGGCGATAATGCAAAGTCTAACACAATCCTGAGTTCTACCAGTAATGGTAGTTCAGCAGGGTGTGCTCCGATTCGGCAGAGGATGGGACCTACGTGTAATTAGACAGCGTGCCCAGGGACAGAGGCTATACTCTCAACTACTGATCGGACATGGATTGTGGCAAGGCTTCTCTTCTTACCAAGATTTCGTTTCCGAGTACGTTCAAATCTTCTCACTATGCTAATGAAGAAGGACGGACTGGTTTCTGAGCTTGACAGGGATAAGCGAGGAGGGCTACATTAGAGCAAAATCGGCATCGCGGTAGCTGGGAACTAGCGTACCGACTATACTACGATCACAACTGCAACTCTGCGATACGAGAACGTACACCGTACATCATCGCCGGTTATGCACTATATGAAGCTCACCTGCCCTGATAACCAACCTTGGGTGCGTTCCTCTGCGGACGCTTGTTAGAGAGTGTAGCCTCAGAGGTCGCCTCTTCATTGTCTCAGTACCCTACGAAAGATCGTAGCACTCCAGGTCTAAAAATCATCAATATAGTGGTGCGGCGTGCGTCACTCCCGTAAGCATGGAATCCGTCATCTGTCATACTACTCTCTTGTCGAGACGGGGCGGACGCTCGACCTAGAAAAGACGATAAGTTCAGAGAGACGTCCTGCTCGCACGGAAATCCTGCCAAATACGCCGAGAAGGTACGATTTTCTTCGTCCCCAGGCATGACCTGCCTACTGGAAGCTGTACTCTTATACCCAGTGATAATCACCTCTGGCCAATAACCGATATACCTCCCTCGGGAACCCTTATGTTCGAGACGGCATTAGTACTTTGAGCTGATTATCTGATGACCGCGTCCGCCCCCCCCTCACTCTTGATGGCTATCATCACGAGAACGCGGAACCTCGCGCGAGCAGCGAGAAAGCCCTTTATACCGGTCTTTGGCCGCACACTCCGTAGGCCGAGGTCGAGAAATATAGCCAAATAACAGCGCCGTGTCACGAGAAACGTTCACTTGTGCGTCCACGAATCCAGGCTGCTCGTGAGGTTAATCTTGCTCGGAAATCATCAGGTGGCGTTAAAAACCTATTCGTGCGTTGGTGAAGCACTGTACGTATGCGGACAGTTACACTAGCGCCGTCGATCAGTTTCAACGCGAAATCGTAAGCATTCATTAATACTGTGTAGACTGCGCGAAATCCCATCCATCAAACGCGGGTCCTCTATTCTCACAATCCTCCAGATGTTAGTATAGTTTACAAGAATAGCTAAAGGATCTACCGAATTCGTCTGAGGAAAAGCGTTAATCGACAACCTGCATTAAACTCGGGGTTCAGAGACCTTATTCTTGGGTGTACCTTGTCTGTATCCAGCGCTGGCTAAGCACAGTCAAATTCAGGTCATTTGTCGGTTGCACGGATGTTTAGTCCATTGCACATACTGGCTTGGCATTGATATGATTTCACAGCGACGATTATGTCGCTTTGGCCTGAAAGGGAAAGTTTATGGCTGCCATTTGGGACGTAGTTAAGACAATCCCTCGAGCTGCTTTTCGGGGCCCAAAAAGTGCACGACGCACCCAAGATTAACTCTTGTAGAACGTGACATTAGCTCCTGGTTTCTTCGCTGAGACTACGTACGTTTTTACCATTGAGTACGTCGTCCGTTACAAGGTCTTTAGTGGGATATGTGGGGAAACACTCCATGATGAAAAGTTCACTCCCCGGTCTCTCAAACAGTTGTAGAGGCTTCACGCTGAAGTCCTCCATCGTTAGACAAGCCTCGGCCGATAACCAGTTCAATAGGTCATGGTCGTGAGCGAAGATGTAACCGCACTAAAATCAGAATCCCTTACTCGTAACTATTGCGGCAAGATAGAACTTGGTTTCTCACCAAGGACTAATTTAAATTGACGACGCGATTTTCTTTTCAGTGCTTGCGTTGAGCCATGGTAATTATTGCCAAGCTTAAAGGAAGATGAGATTGCCCCGCTAAATTCATGCAATCGATCCAAGAAATTTCACTAGGTTTAGCTTTGCCTCTGGGTGATCCGACATGGACAGGTTAATTAACGTAGACTCGAGGCAGAATTACTCTCCACTGCATTCATAATCATCCAGTCCTGTATCTACGATAACTGCGTCAGAAGTTGTACCGGGGCCCGTCACTTCTAACTAATTCAATTTTCACAGGTTTGTAAACACTGGTCGATAGGAGCTCTTTCAGTTAGACTGTACGAAAGCAATCTTTCATGTTATCCAGGCATGCGTTAAGAGTAGCAGGGTTGGAACAGCCTTTGTCACGCCCAACAGATGCGGGATTCGAGCGAGCAAAGCACTTTAAGTGCTAAGATCATTCCTTCAACCGTGCGTTTATAAGCCATCGCAGGATTACTTCGTTGTAAGGGCCACTATTCCCACAGACTATCGCTTAAATTACTCTGTTGCATTGGCACCACAGGGATACTGATAGACATATCCATAGGCGACTTCACAATGGCATCGGGGAGCCTACAGCTCGGATGGTTAGATCTGAACCCTAAAGAAAATACCAGTGACGCATACAGGGTGTGTCGTCCTGCGGAGGTTATTAGCAAGGGATGAGACAGAATCACCTTGCCACGGTCGTCCTCAAATACGGAAGTACGGATGATTTGATGTTTCGTCTAAGGTTACCGAAAGGGAAACCGAAGCGGTTTCAGTAACACACCTTCTTGTATGGGATGGGCTTCTGTGCGTTCCTCTAAAAGCCCGGAAATCGAAGGAATGGGTATGTATTCCTACACGTTAGTACGGATATCATCGCTACCCCGTGTGAGGAGAACTGAGCCAGAGCTCTCAGCGCTCCGGCTTTTATACTGGTTCATGGCTGGGCTCGTCCAATCCCACGCTACTTGGTGGACCCTTCTGATTGGTCCTTCCCAATCTGTCGTTTGGATCCTCTTTTCCCTTAGCTGACCCTTGGCCGTTTGTCTGGCGGGAATCTGTAAATACGATCCGCTCTCACCTCCCCCTGACTTCGACCGTTTACCGCGGGAGGCAACGCTGTACCCTCGCCTCTGAATAATGAGTAACTATCACCTCTATCTACACTTGTGTTGCAATCGAAACGTCATATTCTATAATTTCATTTATTTTCTTTCTACGTGACTTTACCGAAAGAACCAAAGAGTAATTCCTGCAGTCACGAAAGCTTCAGATCCAATTTAAAGCCAATATTAGCATGCTATGATTATTAATAGTACAACAGTGATACGTTGTATTGTGTTTCAATCCAGGCAGGTTGATGAAAGGGCCCAGGGAGATCGATTCAGATATCACTTACCGCTGATGTTTTTGCATTTATGGAAATCGAACTGTGGCTGGTCATTGGATTCAAGCGCGGTGTGCTAAAACCGATGCGCGAGAGTTGCGCACGTTCGGTTTAAATTACGTAACTTGGAAGGGTGGTGTTTAACTATTGGAACGTTACCAACGCCAACATCGTTGACTAGATTAGATTATTGCCCCCTACCAACACAGCTGGAGTTTGACTTGAGATTAGAATTTCTATAGTGGCACAGCTGTTTGGTGTTGAACTGTCTCACGGTAGTGATGACCACGTCTCAGGGTAGTGCTTTGTGTTTTTGTGTGTTGGTGTCTCGCAGGAAGATTGCCCAGCAGACAGCCACCTATCACTGGCTCTGTGAGGTGGCCGTCTGTGCCAGAGGGGAGGGGAAAACTGTGACAGATGCACAGGAGATCGTCTGTGGATGTAAATGTTTCACGTTCTCGTGGCTGTCATTTTTTCACAATGGAGAATATCGGGGCAAGTAAACATATCAGAAAATGTCATAGATAAAAAATCTTAAATATTTTTTTTTATGTATGTTTGTTTACAATGTCAGCAAATGGTAACTATATTATTCATGTGTGGGATATACATGTCAGATTTACATGCTTTATACATTTTGTTAAAAGCTATCTTTCAAAATGCATACGATAGCTATTTAAGACTTTGGCATTTTTAAAGCCTTCTTCTGCACATGCAGACAATTACCTACTGTACAGCCCTATTCAATATAACAACCTTAATTAAACCAGCACAATAAGCCAATTGTTTACGTAATGAATACCTTCACAATTCCTTCACGCTTTGAAGAATCATTACACTTTAGTGAGACTGATGAAATCCAAACTGGCCACCTCTCCAGCCCCATCACAATGAGTGCTGTTTCAGCAGAATTATCATAACAACACCCATCGTCTCCACGATCATTAAAACTGTATATGGGTGCCACCATGGCGAGATATTAACGATCTCGCCTGGTAACATGAGGTCGTGAGTTCGATCCAGACCCTGACGCCTGTATATTTGGGGTTTTGCATGTTCTCCCCGTGGTCATGTGGATTTTTTTCCGGGTCCTCCTCTGCTTTTTCTCTCCAAATGTAGAATCAACAGCACGTGTTTAGCATATTTTGCTGCTATAAATATTCACATAAGCCACTTCGTTGAGCTATCATTTGTGGCTAGGTCGCTTCTGAAAAATAACTGTGTAGCTCAGTGGGCCTTACCGGGTAAAATAATTTTTTTTTTACATAATTTCTGAAGCCCAGTCATCTCAAAATGAAATTAGCGTCATTTTATCATTTATTATACCTAATGGCAATAAAAAATTTGTTTTTATCAACCTGTTATATATTGTGGAAACAGTCCCAGTAGAAAAGAGGCAGGGACTGGTTTGTTCTTAAGCTCATGACATAAATACACTCGCAAATCAATGAGGCAATACACAGTGTTGAAGTGGCCTGCCACAGAATCCTCAGTCATAAAAGCCAGAGACGGCCCCAACTTGTGGCCCAGATTGAACCTTACCAAATATCATTCCGTATCATAGGAACACCAAGCATTCTCCACTGCCTTATAAGAAGGTGTACGGCATGCCAAAGGCAAGACGATGCTCTCTCAGAGCATCTTGTGAAAAACATCTTCGAAAGGATTGCTACTTGTGCAAAAAAATCCTGTCATGTACAATAATTGCGAATTGTAACGTACATAATATTTGATGGCTCTCATATAGAGGTGTGAGGAACCACACAGAAAAGCAGGAAAGCAGCCACGCGATGAGCTGGTGCCAACAATGCTCAAGCTCTGACATCTATATATATAAATCGCAAATCTGTCTGTCTGTCTGTGTGTCTGTGTGGCCGGACCATACGCAGTTTCATTGGACGGCGGTTGCCCCTGGCAACGGGTAGCGACGCATTCGCTGCGGGGTGGACGCCATTTTTAATTCCCGTTAAAAATATGCGCACGCATTAACACGCGACTCTGAGGTAAATTCATCAAAGTTTCACGTCCTCTTCACTCCCCCCCCACCACAATGTGTGCAATTACTATTATAGGGTCGGTAGATAATAAAATTATAGCGGTTAGACAGTATTATTGTAGCGCGGGGGGGGGGGGGTACCGGACCCAGTACCCAGCCTCAGCCGGGTGGGCAATCTAGGCGAGGCCGGAGGCTCTGCACGGTACTAGGCCTCGACACCCACCACGCGACTCTGAGGTAAATTCATCAAAGTTTCACGTCCTCTTCACTCCCCCCACCCCAATGTGTGCAATTACTATTATAGGTCGGTAGATAATAAAATTATAGCGATTAGACAGTATTATTGTAGCGCGGGGGGGGGGGGGGAATGG
>NW_024704981.1:0-17929 GCF_018977255.1 Callorhinchus milii
GGATGTTTAAAGAAATCTATTCTTTACGCGGAGAAACAGATATGTGCGGGAAGTGTGTCATCTGCTTATTTATTGTCACTAATAAGCATCAAAAGCTCATCATTCTCATTACACAACTAAAAATAACTGCGTAATTAAGTTTTTTAACGGTTAACGTAGTTTGTTGCACGCAACTGTGATATAACTAAGCTGCGTAGCTTCGTGTGTGTTTTTTGATTACAACTCAATGCGAGCCCGGTACAAAACGGCGATCGCAGAATAGAGGGGGGAACAGAAGCTCCATGCACAGGAGCCCTATGAGAGGGGGGTGGGGGGGGATTGGGCTCGCTGCACCACTCAGGTGGAGGTAATAAAAAGAGAGGACAAAAGAAGGGAAGCATGTGAAAAAAAACCTGCAAATAAAATAATATACGCGCGACATGTGAACTTGAGTACTGAACGTCCCACCGAGGTGTGTGCGCTGTTGTCAAGAGAGAGGGGTACATCAGGAGGCGCTAATCTCATGAAGTGGTGGGCGACGTTTCTCCAGTCATTACAACAAGCTTCATCAGGCGACAGCCAGATTTGTGGAGAAGTCCACTTGTTTCAGACTGTAAATGTTGTGGCTTGGCTCTCCAACACACCGGTGTGTTGTCCTAGTGACGAATTGGCCACGTTCTGTTTACGTGACAACCCTTACTAGTCGGCTGTGTCGGGTGGTGGCGGGTTTAACGACACATATTTACGTGATCTAACCCCCCAAAAAACCTCTAATATGGATGATATTGGTCGCGAAAGTCTACGTGTTAAACATTAAATTTATATCCAAAAGTTCCCCCATGCTTCCTCACTCAGGCCAAAATAGCGGTGAATTGAGACCTCATGGTTTGTGAACGGGATTTGGGGACATCGTTGGCATAACGGGTTGCTTTGTTTTCTGTAGCGCCACATCTTCCTCCTGAGATCTGCTGACTTCTCCTAATGCTCTCAGCAAATGGGACCGTGGCCAGGATAAACAGCCGAGGTGAAAGAGGGCAACCCCTGCCTTGTACCTCTGCTTAAGGCAACGTTGCAAGATGTTAAGCCATTTGCAACCACACGAGGCCATAGGATTAGCGTGCAGGAGTCTGCACATGTCGATGAACGAGGGGGGGGGAGCCGAATTTGTCCATCACCCGAAAACAGAGAAGCCGATTCTGCTCGTGCAGTGACCAAGTAAAGTTGCCGTATCGAGATCGTAGAGAGGCACGGGAGACATAACAGATTCACTGCTGGAGTTTCCCGGGGGGCTAGCGCCGGATAGAAACGGGGAACGCTAAACAGAAGCAAAAAAATGTTGCCAACGTCTCCTAATTAACGAGCGATGGGCAAGGGTGAGTGGAAACGAGGTCTGGCGGGGTGTGGGGGTGGGGATGGAGGTAGAATGCTGTCAAAGCACGTGCATTCCACAGAAGGTAACGCTGGAAGGGGATATACCTGGGAGACTTAATTAATCGAGATATAAAAGAGACATTGTACAAGCCGGGGAGAAGCGGCCGGGAGGAGGAACGAACCCAGGTGAAGAGAGAGACTGACGCACTGCCGGTCGGTGCGCACGCGAATTCGTAGACAAAGATCCCCCTCTTAAATTTCGATTTAAAGCTTTCGTGACTGCAGGGATTCATCTTCTTGGTTCTTTCGGTAAAATCACGTTAAGCTTAAATATACGCTGCCAAGCCTGGTGGTGTTCATTCAGACGCTGTCTTTCCGACAGCCCTGTTCTTCACCTGAGGACGGCTGCTTGCGTTGTGGCCGAAACGTCGTGAGAATTATTTTATTATGGATTATTTTTATTATTTTATTATTTCCCTTCTACGTGACTTTACCGAAAGAACCAAGAAGAAAAATCCCCCTCGTCGCTTTCACGGACTTATGGGGGAGTGCGGTGAGCGAGCACCGCACGGCACACGAGGGGGTGGCTGGCTGGCACCCGCGGCCCCCCGTCGCCTTTGTCTCCCTCGTGGCGATGTATCACACATCGCAACAGGTATTTATTTGAGGATCTGGCCACCTTGGGGATGCCCGGGACCGGTACAGATAATCGCCGCTGATGTTGGCCATGAGCGGGAATCTAATGTTGGTGACTGGGTTCGTATCGCAGCGCGTTAAGCGACTGCACTGCGGCTGCCCCACGATGTATAAGCACGCACACAGAGACACACAGCTGTTCGCCTGCTTCCTCCTAGCCAAGAAACTTGTTTTGACTCTGATTCGTGTTTGCATCCTTGCTGTATGTTAATTTGTGTTATTGCGTTTGACATTTTGGTCATCCAGATAAGTCACTGAGTATTAAGAAAAATGCTTGACCCATTTTGGCATAATACAGTGAAGATGTTAAAACACCAAAATAGACACCCATTACGTGGCAACAAGTCTGCATTAACCACACAGACTTGTGGTGAAGCATGATTTGATAATGCATGCATTGTCCCTGAAACGGATTGGCCTACACCAGATAAAGCCTCTTTGATGCCTTTCTCTCACCAGTGCTTGACCAAATGCTGCCAAAAGGCAAACACTACAAGGACAATGCAAATGCTAAAGAGCATTAATAGCTTGATTTGAAGCTTTCGTGACTGCAGGAATCCATACTCTTTTGGTAAAGTCACGTAGGTAACAGGCACAGATAACGGGGCGTTAAAGATGTAAATCACGTATAAATACCTACGTGACTTTACCGAAAGAACCAAAGAGCATTAATAGCTTGTGAAAAGCACACATCAAAGCATAGTCGTTTGCACATTTTACCACAAGTGTGCGCGGCCAATGCAGACCTAATGCCGCGTGAACAGGTGCCTATTTGGTGTTTTAAAACATCTTTAACGCCCCGTTGTCTGTGCCTGTTACGTCATCGTGACATTGACCTCTTACTTTCGTCTGCCGGCCGTGGCGACTGCGGCCCCTGGGTGTCGAGCGGGGGACGCTGGGACAGCTCGCCGGAGGCGCCCCACTGGACCTCGTGCGCCGCACACACGGGCCTCTCCGCAGTCACGTTCACGCTCCCCAGGGCGATGCTCTCGTACGAGTACCTGCGCGCGGGACACACGCGCTGAGCACGAGTACCTGTTCTCAAATCCTCCATCTCCCTTCCCGCTGCGTCTGTCCAGCCAGCAGGATGGATGTGTGACCACAGTGTGGGCATGACCAGTCTCTTCCCAAAACATACGGTCAACATGGAAGGGGAAATCAAACACCCTTTCGATTTCGCCAGAGTGGAGGCCCCTCCCGCCGGCAGTCGCTTGAGCACGCTATTGCCTTTTACAACGGCAGCGGTGGACGGGCAAAGGGGAAGAAGTGAGTGGGGTGGGGCAGTGGAGAGAGGGACACTGGGACACTGGGACACTCGCCGCTCCATCTCGACCGGTGCCGCTGTCAATATGATTTTATCTCCCTGCTTTTAGGACGCAGTCTCTGGGCAAAACCGACGAGGGGTGCGGGCTGGGGCGAAGGTTCCACTGGCGCTGGTTAGCATACCTCTCCATGTGAGCAGATACTCATTATGGATATCAGACCAGTCATGGCTCAATTACAACATCGCCCCCGCTAGTTGTGTACGGGTGTAAGGAGGAGCTCACCTGCCCATGAGGAAGTGCGGCAGGGCTATGAGCAGGGTGCCCAGCCCCATGAGGGTGGCTCCGGCTGCGATGATGCGAGGACGATGGAAGCGCGCCCCAAAGTAGCTCACAGCCGTGATCACCAGCAGATTGCCTGGTGGCAACAGCAGTGAGAGAGAGAGAGGTGTTCCCCGGTTTAGCTGTATTATTGCTGTTTTAGATCGGTTGGGTTCGTCCTGTTAGGAAGCACCTATGCTGCAGCCATTAAAAACTGGACATCTTTGTCTTCCCAATGCTGATGGTTGCTCACACGACTGCGCCAAGCACTCCTTTTAGACTAAGATGACAATAGCGAATACTGAGATGACCGCGTTGCTGTGCATAACCATCAGAGATCAAATTCGCACGCACAGGGATCTCGATATCCTGCCCTGGTCACAGCAAGGGGGCCATGGCCGCTGGCATGCTCCACTGAAGTTTTGAGACTGTTTTGTAAATATACATTTAACTTTGCCACGGAGCACACTGAGAGCGGGCTTGTGTGGCTCCCTTTTGTTAAGAAAGCTGCACACTTCACTCGGGTTGCCATACATTTTGAATTTTGGATGTTCACCTGTACGGGGTACAGTAATTAGCATCTGTGTTCGAGGTGGCATTGATTTAATTATGATCTGGTGGTTCTGTGCCGAATTAAATTACAGGATACTGCATAGTTTGGGTAGACGCATGGCTCACTGGAAAAAATGTCCGGGTCCGGTCTGCAGAAAATGTGTCAAACCGTCACTTTCACCCAAAGTTGCCCGTGGAACCAATCATGATAATGTCGGGTAGGGCCAATGGGGATGTGTTTAAACATATACGAAATATACGATTGCTTTGGAGGAGGTGGTGGTGGGGTGGGGGTAGATGATGGAAGTTGGAAGAGACGAGCGTGCGGAGATACGTGGCCTTTGAAGCTTTTGTTTGGACAAGAAATTTGCTGTGTTCGGGCAGTTCAAGGCATGGCTCGGCATGGCTCGGCATGGCCGCGGGTTAGATTATTTTATGGTGTTGAGAACACGACATGAGTACACGTGTTGCAGCACGAAGCCAAAGAACAATGTTGGCCTACTAGGGTTTGTCATAACAAATAGCAAGGCTGAACGGAAGCGAACACAGTGGGGATCAAAAGTCCCCATTGTTAGCAAAAGGCAGCAACTGGAATGCTGCCTGGAAGGTGAGGGTTGAGGAAGCCCATGGATGAATGAGCTCCTGTTCTCAAATTGGGCTTTGAAGTCGATATAAACATTGTTGACTCCGTGATCTACGGCACGGAATGTCACCACTCCTCTCGCGACGGTTCACCTGGTATCGATACTAAAACCCACACCGTGTATGAGCATGTACTCTCCATATCGCTTGCCGGTTCCGAAAAGGCAGGAACCGATAATAATCAATTCCAGTGCGCAGTTTAGCCACGGACGCACTGATTGGCACGTGTTTACCGGAAAACTGGGAGAAAGCAAATTTCCACGTGAAAAAATAAATATATTTTTTCTGCTGCTGGGCGAACCGTCCAAAGGGCCTCTGCATACAGCAGCTGGGGGCAAGGAAGGCGAGCGGCGGTGGAGATTGATTTAGTCGCCGAAGCTATCCAACTCCACCAACACCTGGCCGTGCGCTTCGCCCAAACATGCGTCACCTCACAACGTTTAATTACGAGCGGCGAATGACGCGTATCGTTGTTCCACACTCGGCGCGATTATTCGCGCTGCACGCGTACGAGCGCAGCACCTTTCGTTAATCCACTGCTTCAATGAGTGCGGGTCATGGGGTTAGTGGACTCTGCTTCTCAACGTGCACAAAGCCTGGCACAAGCGCCTTGGTTGACGTCACCGCCACTTGGTGGCGAACGGCGGTTGTTGTTGTTGACTCGACCTCATCACAGGGGGGTGACTGCGGGCAAGTTATGACCAGAGTACAGCTAAACAATGTATTTTGTTGCATAACGTAGCCCCTCAGCAGCCTATAGCACCTGCTATGCACGGTGGTCGCCGGTTGGACAAAATGTAAACGTAGAACTGCCTGTTTGAAAGTTGTTCGTCCTGCAGCCCACGTTCACTGACACGCGCTCGCACAGACACACTCGCACACGAAGACCCCCCGTGTAGCCTTCACAAACTGTTGGGGCAAGTGCTGTGAGCGAGCACCTATGTAGGCTGGCACGGCATCGGAATGAATGGATGGCCAGCACCACGCCCGGCCACCTTTGTCTCTCTAGTGGCGATGTTTGCACACCGCACGAAAATACTCATTTGAAGCCGAGTTGGCCTAGGACTGTTTCAGAGAATCGTCAGCGGTGTTGGCCGTGAACGGGGAATGCAACTCGGGTCGTTGGATTTGGAGCACAGCGCGCTAACCATTGCGCCATTGCCCCCACACAGATATACACACACCCTCAACACTTGCACACACCCTTTGCCGTTTCGAATAAGAACCGTTTAGTAAAGTGCGCATTAACTCAGCCAACCCACTGCCATCACGCATGGGTGAGTAAACCGCAGATTTTAAATGTGCCTCTTTACAAATCATTACGTGTCTGCTACGTATGTGTCAATCGGCACGCTGGAGACCCTTGCAAACGAGATGTTCCATCTCAGAAAATTGGATTATTCACGTGCAGTTCTACGTTTACATTTTGTCCAAGAGATGGAACATGGATATTTGAATGAGTGGCGCGGCGTAGGGCTTGGGGGAGTAGCAGTGGGCACCCATCTCGAAGCCGCCGTCGATGATCCCGGCCACGGAGCTCGGCAGGTCGAAGCGGCGCTCGATGGAGGTGATGGAGCTCTTCATGTAGCTGCCGGACATCGCCTTGGAGAAGAAGAGCAGCGACAGGCAGAGCAGGAAGACCTGCAGGGTGCGGAGAGTCGGGGGGGGGTGAGAGGGAGACAGAGACGGAGATTAATGATGGAGAGAGGCAAGTGTGTGTGTGTGTTTTTATGTGGGAGCGGTAGTGTAGTGGGTTAGAGCGCTGCGCTACGAACTCGGCGACCAACACCAGTGATGATTATTTGGACCGGTCCTGGGCCTCCCTGGGTCGACTCAGCCTCAAATTAATAGCTGGTGCGATGTGTAAACATCGCCACTGGGGTGTTGGTCACCCATCGCCTCGTGTACCGTGCCGGCCTTCATAGATGCTCGCTAACAGCACTTGCCCCAACAGTCTGCTTAGGCTATATGGGGCATCCTTATATTTGTCTTTGTGTGAGAAAGGACGTGGTCGCAAGAGATAGACAGAGTGAGTGAGCGTGAGTGGCAGATTAAGATGGAAAAGCATAGACAGTGTGAGAGACAGAACAAGTTTACCACATAGAGAGGATAGTGATTGTGGTACAGAACCTAGACGTTGTGATTTTGGAGTGGAGGCAATGGGAGGAAAAGAATGAAGACAGCGACTAATGCCATTATTTATTTTGAGCGCTATGATAAACGATTGTGGAGTGGACGATGCTGGGGTTAACAGGAAGCTGGTGCAGGGCATTACGGAATGGAGTGAGGCAGTCAAGATAGCAAACGTTTTCTATTTTCAAGGTAATTTTGTGGAACAAGTTGAGACCTGAAGAGACCAGGAGGAGTCTCATTTGCAAGAGCGACCTGTGTCACCACAATGACACAATGAAAGCCACAAAATTAAAAGCAACAAAGTAATAAAAACATCTTGCTGAGGCATCATGAATATGTACGGTATGTTGAACTTCTTTTTCATCGTACATAGCCGACCGTGCTAATCGGAGGTGCGGGAATGCGAATGTCTCCAAATGTTAGTAAAAATAAATTCCTGCCACAAGAACACAGATGCCAATTCTCAGTGTCCGGGTCACATTGGACAGGTGGCAACACTTTGTTTGAACTCGCACCTTGATATTGGCCCACCGAGGTGGCTTGAGCTGGGGAGGGTAGGCTTGCTCTTGTCTGACTTCATTTTCTGATTCCAACGCAAAGCGTGTGGGCACTGCTGGGAATGGGGAAACAACGGACGAACAAAAGAGATACTTTACAACTGATCGCGTAAGTCAGCTCCACAGCTAACGGAATTGCAGCGCGACGGATCATTTGGGGTCACATGGAATCTCAATGGGCTCGCACAGCAGCTTGGCGCAGTAGAGTACGAAAATATACGCAAACTGGGGGTTGTTCGGGGGCACCTGTGGTGCCCCCTCACAACCATTTACGGCCTTCGGCCAGGAAAGTCACGAAAAAAATTGCACACGAACGACGCATTAGATAATTTTATTTCTTCATTAAAAGCTTATGTCATTTTACATCTGGAAGACTTTATTGAAAAGGACATTTCGTGTGAATTTCAATCGTCCTTAAGTAGATGTCCTTGCTAGGGGTTCGGTTCGATGCGGACTTTCACCTGTTTGGGATTGCGGGATCGAGATAAGGCGACACAGAGCTGCTGGCCGTGCGAGAAGACCGCCGTCTGCAGATCGATTCCAACGCAATCGAACGTCTGTCCCTGCGCCTCTGTCATTCATGCAGGGGCGCGTAGGTTTGCAGCGCCCCTGCATTAAAACGACGGAGAGTGCTGTGTTCATCACAGATAGATAAAGTTGTGCGCTTATATAAGAGTTTGCCTGCATTGTTGTTGGAATTCTATCACCGTGGAAACGGGCAATTCGTTTATTATTTTCACAATTATTTTATAATTTTTCACAATTATTTTCAGCTGCTGTATTTCAAGGCGATACAATTCCTCATACTTAACATTAAATGACTCCCCCACACATGTGGGAGAGTCAGTGAACATTCACTACGTTGTACCAGATTAAAGATGAGGAAAGGCATGAATTGCCCATCGGTGAAAACTGTGCATGTGACTGCGCCATGCCAGCCGAAAGAGGCATCAACAGCGCTTGGTCTACAGGCATTTCAATGCACTTTACCCTGACCTCAGTGTTATGGAGCATCCGTGTCTCTGTTATTGCCCAACTCGAAGTAAGCACGGGGCAGTGCTCAATCTGCGTTTTGCAGAACAAATCGTGCAAATCACATTTTGCCTCGGCATGGGGACGAACAGTTTCTCCAGAGGGCAACCACTGCTGCCTTTGTTTTGCACAGTTGCTGAGTACAGACCCAAAGCAATAAGCTCAAGTTCACGTGTGGAAACCGGTTGAGAACTTAAGAGACCCAGGTTGTCTCAGTTGCAAGAGTCATCAAAATGGCAAAAGCAAAATTTTTTTTAAAAAAAGTAGCACAATGCAGCGAATCGAAATCAGAGAAAAAAGAAAACTGCCTCGCATTAGAAAAAAATATTGCATAATCGTAAAGCAATGTTAAATAATAAATCATGTTTATTATACAGTATAAGTAGACTCGGGCAAATTATTTTTGAATAGAGTTACAAACAAGCCAGACATTTCACTATCACAGTTGTAATTGATAACTGTTAACACGTTTCTTGCAATAAGCAAAGCTATAATAACTTGGGGAAACATTATTGGGAGGGAATTCCAAAGTCTTGCCGTACGCTAGTACAGTAAACCCTCTTTATCCGCGAAGGTAACGTTTTGAAAACGTTCGTGAATGCCGAAACTGTTTTTACAATGGGAACAATTTTGTTACGTTCCTGGTACGAGTCAACATCGGGGGAATTAGTAAATGTTTAATAATAATGACCACAATAAATAATACATTATAAAAAAGGTTTTTGTTATGACCTTCTATGATTTGACGACGGATAGAGGTGGTGGTGTCGGTTCAGGACCTCGGGAATGGGGGCGTTTGAGAACAAGGCCGCAACAGTTATCGCTTTAGCCCTAGGGGGAGCGCTCGCCGCAACACTTTCTCTGAAACTCACAGTCGAAAATGCACAATAGCGGGATTCGTGTGAGACTGAGAACAAAAGCGGGCAGCAGAGGGTGCGTGCCTCACCTTGGCAAATAGTTTTGAAATGCAACAAAAAACACTCTGCGCGCACCACCTTGGCGCCGGTGGTGCACTCGCAAAAACGGAGTCCGGCGGGTCGCGAAGAGGGAATTGGTTAACATTTAGCGACTCGCCAATATGCGAAACTCGCGAATCCAGAACTCGCGCATAGCGAGGATTTACTGGACCAGTGGCGGCTCCTGCAAAATCTCTCAGGGGGGGCAAATGTCTGGATGATTGATAAGGATAAGGTCCACCCATGCAATGGATAAATTAACAGCATAAGCATGTAAAGGCAACTTCACTTCTTTAATATTAATGAAAAATAAAGTGACTCTTACAATACATCTTGTTTGTTTCTATACTCACTATTATTACAATCCACTCAGTTTCTTTTATTAAAGATTCCACTAGGTGGCGACAAATTATATTGTTGGATGAAACGTGCTTACGTATGATGACGTAAGCACGTGAGGGCGAGCCCTCCCGGAAGTCATAGAGAATGCATTGCAGCGCCCGCCGTTCGAAAAAAACATCTTTGAATGTAAGTCTATGGGAACACTCTGGGCGATTCTCAGCCAGAGTGAAATCGCCCAAAAAGAGGCGGTACTCCACAGAACGTGACATGACGCTGATTGGACTATATCCAGAGGCACAGTAACGGCTCGCGTAACTCTGTGGTTCAATAACATTGGTGGTGCGTCGCCCAATCGCCCTAATGAAGAAACCGCCCCTGTACTGGACTAATGCTGTACATCTCTTCCTCCTCTCTATCTTCCTCAATAAAGAAGGGATCAACTGTGCGAGGGAGAGCAAAACGCCACGGTCGCAATTCCAACAGACTGCACATATCACAGGGCTGTCTTTCCCAGTGCTATCCTGGTTACCATCAAACGCCGCACCCTCGTCAATAAACGAGATGATCAGCATGGGCGGAGCCACGAAAGGAGTGAACTTTTTTTTTAAATCAGACATCACCACCGTACTCAGTTGCAATTTGATATTTTAAAAAACAACAACGAGCGACGTGTAAAGTGCCGCCGTGCAATGCGACGTTGATCATCGAAGTGGGAACGCGAGTGGCTGTCGAGCGTCTCGGTGACACGGGGCGCGGTGGCGGACACGGCTCGCCGGCTTCACCAGGGCGCGCACTCAATGCGCGTGGCCAGAGTCAATATTGAGAGAAAAACCCCTCTCCCTTCGCCTGTCAAGGCCGCGCTGCTGAACGGGAATGCACGCGGGCAGGCAGGAATGCACCGTCTGTTCTCCATCCCCCCCCCAAACACACATGGCCATCCGCACCTCACCTTACAACAGTGCCCGGTCGAGTGGAGAGATGCCACTCTCCCCTGTTGTACGTGGCCAGGAAAAACTCGGCATTTTCTAGCGCAGTTCACTCGCCACTGTGGCAAGGACGCCTGCAAATCAGGCAACGTTCCTGGCCTTGCAGACGTTTGGGGCAAGTGCTGGCAGCGAGCACATACTATGTGAAGGCCGGCACGGCACGCGAGGGGGTGGGTGGCCACGCAGTGGTGATGTTTACACATCACACCAGGTGCTTATTTGAGGCTAAGTCGACCTAGGAGAGGCCCCGAACCCATTCACGTAATCATCCCTGGTTGTCGACCGTTAGCGGAAATCGAACCCGGGTGGCCAGGGAGGAATATCGCGCAACGCGTTAACCGCTGCACTACCGTCCCCCACCATGCGTACACACCGCGCGTGGTTATCAGCAGACCCCTTTGCACGGGGCCAGGTTTGGTTAACCCAACGTGCGGTCAGTCGCACGCGCCGATGTTTGTGCGCCGTCGAGGTCAGGGCCCCCTGAGTGGGGGAGGGGAGGGGGTTCACCAGAGGAGCCTGAACAAACCAATGGCCCCGCAATCAGGTAAACCTGGACAGTCTACGCAACATCGGCACCGGTAAGCCCGCGCGCAATGGCATCAAACGCCGAGCTTTTTCAGAGATCAAGATGCCATCATGACCACAGCCGTCGACGCCACCGCACCTAAATTGGGGAGAAGATGACAAACCGGCCACGTGCGGAAAGCAACACGAGTGTCGTCAAGTCGGCGGACGAATGCCCGACAAAGGTATCGGATGAGCAATGGATGAGCAACGGTTCCATAACAGAAAAGAACCCCGCTCATTGCCAGCGCTTTGGAACCATGCGCCAGATCCCGAAGCTGCTTCGCAGGCAGCATGCGACCTCCAAAGTCTGCGCCTCACGAGTGTCTTCACCACCACCTGGCCTCGGGTCTTTCCTTCCCCTTGGCGCAGGAACTGTGATGAGCAACTCCGCTGTCTCGGTCGGTAATGTTTTGTTGCAATGGTCTATTGCCCTCTCGTTCCATCATTTCAGACCTCCTTCCTGCTGACCTGTCTGGTATACGGAACACAACATTAGCGTCGTCTCACCGAGACGGCCTGTCAACCAATTATAGAGGTTTTTGGGTTAGATCGCGTAAGTGTATAAATGTGTCGTTAAAATCCGCCACACCCGACACAGCCAACTAGTAAGGGTTGTCGCGTAAACAGCACGTGGCCAATTCGTCACTAGTACAGCACACCGGTGTGTTGGAGAGCCAAGCCACGACATTTACAATCTGAGTACGACGTTTCGCCAGAATTACAACTAGCTTCAGCAGGCGACAGCCAGATTTGTGGAGAAGTCCACCTGTTTCGTTCCTTATATAGAGGCGTAGATGTGGCAACCAGACTTTTGCTCTCTTAAGCAAAGTGAAACGTGGCGGGACCCACGTGGAAAAGAGGCATGAGACTGAGTGAGGCTTTCCTGGGTAAACGAGCATAATAAAATAACATGACTGGAAATCTGTGAAAAAGAGCTTCATAGCTCAGTGGACTCCTCCAGGATAAATAAAGATTCTGATTCTAATCTAGCACATCACAAACATTGGTTTAATAAATACTGACTCTGCTGATGAGACACTTGATGCAAACACCGGCCCAGAGTTGTAATACACCATGCTGCTGATAAGCTATGTGACTGATTGGATGTGTAAACAAAATGCTCTTTAATCACGTGGAGTTACGGATATGCAAAGGGTTGTATTTTCTGCGCGTTAACCTGCATCTGGTATAACGTCTCTGTTTCTCCAAAACTGTCATTTTTCAGAGCAGCACTGCCATATCAGTGAGCGGCTCACAATCGGAAGTGTGCGAGTTCCAATCCTGGTTGAGGATTGACAGCATCATCCTCCGGGGATAATAAAACACGTGCCATGCTGTGGGAAAAGCAACAGTGGTCGTCCTATGGATATTCGTCCCCACCATAGGGATTTGGAATTTCCACCAATGGTTCAGGGCTGTAAACAGGATATGGCCACCTGTCGCCATGCTCGTTTGAGCAGCAAATAACTTTCGATGTTTGACTTGTAAACTGTAAATACAAAAGATAAGTCGCTCGGGCATTTCGCCTTTTTTTCCGGATGAGTATTATCAGGTAGCGTACACTTAAGCAAACACAATTTGGACCGATTTCTACGGTTTCAGAATCTCATCGGTCACAGTCTGGCTCGTTAACCGAACGCTAGTGAAATGGCAGAATGTCATCGACAAGAGCATTCCGTACAAACTACGGGACCCAGCTCGACGCAGGACGAAGCGCCGTGCACGCGATGTCGATCCCGCTGAGGCAGCAGTAGTTGGGTCGAAGTAACGTAACCCGTGGAGCAGCTGCTCAATCGCGCTTGCTGCGCTTGTAATCCAGACGTTACCGGTTCGATTCCACCTTACGGGCGCGGAAGTTGACACAACGGGGTCTAGTTTCTCAAATCCTCCGCCAATGTCCACCCAGCAGTGTTATTATTCCGCTTGTTTGCCCAGGAAAGCCTCACCGAGTCTCAAAACTAATTTTCAAGAGGGTCCTGCCAAGTTTTCACAGTAAGGGGGAAGGGGGGGTGGGGGCGATGTTGTAACGTGTAATTCTGAGTGAGTAATTTTGAGTGAGTAATTTTAAGCATTGGGATGTTAGGCCAATACCAGTTACATGCGTGTGGTTGTTTAGCGGCGAAGAGGTCATTCACAGTTGATGTGCATGTCGCCGTGTGATAGGGTAGAGTGTGGGTACCATTGGAACCTCATTTGCCAATAAAAAATATGATAATTGTTTTTTTACCCTTTTATCTGGCAACAAAACTGACACCTGTGTGGGTACTTTCACCTCTTCCAAGACGTCTGGTCAACGTGGAAGAAAAGTCCAAATACCATCTTGACCGAGTTCGCTCCAGTGGAAGTCCTTCCGCCAACAGGGGCATGAGCACGCAATTACAGGGCTGCACATTTAAACGAAGCTTAAACATTTTGTTTTACATAGCTCTATTTCAGAAGCGAGTTGGCCACAAATGACATTTCAGCGAAGTGGCTTGTAATGTGCAAAGTTAGAGCAGCAAAATACTCTAAACGCATGTTTATAATTTGCAAGGGTAAACCGGAGGACCTGGAGAAAAATCTATGCGACCACGCGGAGAGAGAGAGAGAGAACATGCAATCTCCACACATGTTGGCATCAGGGTCGGGATTGAACCCACGCCCTCCTGTATGCCAGGCGAAGTAGTTAATATCTCACCACCGCAGCACAATAGAGTGAACCTCTTCCTATCCGTGACGAAGTGTGGCGCAAACGTTGCGGATCCTGTCTGGAAACGACCCAGTCGCCACCGGGTGCCACTTCGGTGTTTTTTTTCTGGAAGACTTTGCCGTTTTTTCCTGGATTTTTGTGTTTTGCGTGTAGTCACTTGAAGATGTTTCTTGTTCATGTTTTTGTTTTGTTGCGGTTGCACCCGAGTCAAGAGCCGCATGGCTCAAAGGGTTATACCTAATAAATTAAACTGAAACTTCGCTAACGGGACACCCCCGACTTCCGAGGTGCGACCGTGTTCCTGACGCTTGGCACGAGGAGGCGACGGACAAAGCCAAATCCGATCGCTGCCAAAGCGCTGGCTCTTAATCGAGATTAACAAGACGAACACAACCACAGGCAGCTGAATGCAGCATTCATTAAAAGTGGGTCACGCGTCAATACAATTCAGGCATACGCAACGAAGGCTGCCGTGGTGAAATGGCGAGCACATTGGGATCGCCACCCCAAAGCTAGGCAGTTCGATTCCACCTCCCGGCACGGCATCCGTCCAACCAGCAGATCTAAATGGGTACGGCCACAGTCGATCAGGATGCAAGTCGTGCGCAGGTGAGGTGAAGCTCGTGTGTGTGTGTGTGCACCCACGCTTTCCACAGACGCCTGCCTGGCCTGTGTGCAAGAGAAGACCACGCGCTCTCCAGAGGTCACTATGGTGGAGACCATTCCGCCAGCAGTAGCGTGAACGAGCAATTTCAGGGCTGCACCTTTACCTTGCATAAGGAGTGGACAAAACGCCACTACTACTGCTGACAATAATAATTTCGAACTTGGAACGTGCAGAGTATTCGCTCGCTCTCGAAGAGAGGAAACGGCTCAGGGCGCGTGGAGGACCCCAAAGACAAGCGGGAAGCGCAGGAGCCACGCGGCCAGCCAACAATTCCCCAAGCTCTGCGGGCCTCTATACGTGGGGAGGGAAACCGGAGCACCCGGAGAAAATCCCACACGCTCGACATCACCAACGTAGGCCGAACAGGCGAGGCACGCGTCCGCAGTGCCCCCTTCTCCTGGCGAGCGAGCGCATCGCTAAGCTCCTTCGCGTGCGCCCACGGGCAGCGAGGTTCGCGACATCGGTGCGATCCACTAACCCTCGCCTCGCCCAGTGCTGGGTCACAGGCCACGCGCATAGCCCCCACCACGACCGCCACCAGCACCCGACGGACACAACGCGGTTCGCCTGAAAGCTCCAACACTTACCCCTCTTATTCTTAGGTTTTTTCGGTAAAGTCACGTAGGTAAAAAAATTAAAATTAATAAAAGTAAAATAAAATAAAAATCACGACGTTTCGGAGGCAACACAAGCTTCCGTCTTCAGGTGGAACCGTCACAGCCCGACAGCTGTATCAAGTAAAACTTACCCCTCTGCGGACCGAGGAGCGCACCGCTGGCGCCGACTCGAAGACGCTCGTTCCGCGCAGTGGCGGCTCGCGAGCAGGACTTGATGGGTCACGGCGCGATACGAATTGTCGCAAACGAGACGATCGTCGCGCACCTCCAACGAGCAACGGGCGGCGACGTACGGCGCGAAAGAAGTTCAACGCAAACGCATCCCCTCCCTCCTCCGTCGGTGTCCCGTAACCTCGTGAACAGTCATTGTTACATCGTCGCATCGTAGCGCGTGCGTGCGCTTCGCTGGACGTCCAGCACGAATGAAGGTCGTTCCTAAATAAACGCCCTGCAATTACTCACCCAGTTCACTTCAGCGCGCGCCAGATCCGTCGCATTTAATCGAATTCCCGATGTGCAAGGAGTGACTTCGCCTTGTAATTACGATCAATCACCTTACGGCTATTGGGAATAGCGGGACTATTGCTCACATTAATACGACTCGTGAATTCTACTCTCGCTGACTTTCCACAAAGCGCTACGCCCCTGGGGCTGACCCGCCCCCGGTATATGAACGTGGAATTTCCACCGCCGGTGTAGGTACGTAAACAGCAGATGCCGGCCTCTGCAGACATGTACTTTCATTTGTACTCAACTATCGCACACTTCAATAATATATGCCCATTGATTATCCATTAAAAGTGTCGTGACTTTTTCCGAGGGGTTCTGTCATGACCATACTTCACCGCGTTGGTCAATGAGGCATCACTCGACACTGATTCTGCACTCACTGAGTCCACGTGCACTCACTCACTGCGTCCACGTGTACTTACTGGGCACACGTAAACTCACTCACTACGTCCACGTGCACTAACTGGCACACGTGCACTCACTCACGTGTATACTTACTGGGCACACGTGCACTCACTCACTGCGTCCACGTGAACTAACTGGCACACGTGCACTCAATCACTTGAGTTCACGTGCACTCACTGCACTGCGTCCGCGTGTACTTACTGGTTCCGCGTGTACTTACCGGTCCACGTGCACTCACGGAGTCCGGTGCACTCACTCACTGGGTCCGCGTCGCTGCCTCGTGTCCGTGTGGAGGAGCCGCCTGCCTCGTGAAATCCACCCTTTTGTACCGTCCCGCTCTCACGTGATGCGAGCGAGACACGCGAGAGGGAGAGCCCACTCACTGATGTGTAAGAGGCGTGTGTGTTTGTGTGTGTTCCTAGCAGCGGTAGAGCGGTGGCGCAGTGCTCAGCGCGCTGCGATGCGGATACAATACGTGGGGAATAAGATAGGAATCGGTTCTGGACTCTCTTAGGTCGACTCGGCCTCAATCGAGTAGTCGGTGTGGTGCGATGAGCATCGGCACTGGTGAGACAAACGCCGGGCGTGGTCGTGGCCACACCGTCCACTCTTTTCCCTATGGGGGACGCACTTCAACAGCTTAACATGCCGGACCCAGTGCCGGATTAAGCTAGTGCGCGGTCTGTAGCATATGTTACAAAGGGGCCCTAAATAAAAATAAAACACGTAAATATTCAAACGTTTTTGTTTAATTTGCATAGTAAAATAATTGTGTGTTCTCATTTGCTATACAGCCAGATAAAACGACACATCGCTAACCTTAAACGCCCAGTCGTTCGTAAAAGTTGAAGGCAGTATAGTACTATAGTAATAGAGCAAATGCAGAATCACTGAACCGGAATTGATAGCTTGAAAGCATTTAGCGCGGGGCCCTTGAAAGTGCGGGGACCGTAGCATACTGTATGTAGCTACTTTTGTACTCGATAATCCGGCACTAATCATCGACTATTGTTTTTTTCCCTATGGGGGACGCACTTCAACAGTTTAACACGCCGGGACCATATTTAAAGGTTGCTCGTGTCATACCAGCTAATTGTTGAAGAGCATCAAGACCTCCGGTGGTGCGTTGGAGAGTAAAATCCACAACATTTACAATCTGAGTACGGCGTTTCGCTGGTAATTACATCCAGCATCATCGGGCGATTTTCCATAATATTCCGGATGTTATTACCAGCGAAACGTCGTACTCAGATTGTAAATGTTGTGGATTTACTCTCCGACACACCGGTGGGCTGAAGTAGTAACTATTTGGCGTTTAGTTTCCGTGACAGATCCCTTACTGATTGGCTGTGTCGGGTGGTGGAGGGTTTCGACGCATTTATAATTACGCAATCTAACACAAAACCATACTTAATGTGGAGCTTTCGTGACTGCAGTAATTACTCTTTGGTTCTTTCGGTAAAGTCACGTATAAAGAGAAAATGTATTATTTTGTATTATTTTCTCTTTATACGTGACTTTACCGAAAGAACCAAAGAGTAACACAAAACCCTTTATTATGAACTAGCTGTACTACCCGGCTTCGCCCGGGACTTGAAACCACCACGCCCGGCCGCCTTTGTCTCCCCAGTGGTGATGTTCACAC
>NW_024704981.1:17959-90666 GCF_018977255.1 Callorhinchus milii
TACTTCGGTTAAGAGCTTCAAGGACCTTGCAAGTCGTGAAAGCTGAGATTGTCGAGCACGTAGCTTCGTGAATCGTACGACATATTCCCCTCTATATCCGCTTGTGCTTTTGGTTAGTAATACTGAGCTCGAGGGACGTATATCAAAGCGTATAATACGAACCTAGTCACCATTCTCCCAGATAAGTAACGTATGAACTATATGGGATCGGCTTTCAATTACGCAGGGGCACGATAGGAGCGCCTCCCGAGTTGTTCCTCGAAGACAGAGGATTATATAACGCTACGCGGTTATACTCTAAGCAGCGCGGTTAAACAACACCTCCAAATGTTCAGTGCCCCTTGTGTCAACGTGGGCCGATTCCACGTAACTCTCAAGCGCAGCTGAGTGGATAATAGGCGTCCGGGAGCTCCGCCCCTACCTTTGGATGGCGGCCCGGCGTCCCCATTAGGGTGCCCCTGTAAGCCGGGATAAAACTCGCATGGGCTCCGCAGGTTCCAATTGTAGTGTCCGAAACATAACTCCGTTCAGATCACCAGGGGCGTGTTGATTAGTACAGACATTCGTTTCCTGGGGGCTTTTTTGGGATGCCTACGGCGGATAACCATCCGCAGCCTTGAAGTATTGTACCCCACAAAGAATTCCGGTGCGCTTATTATGCCATAAACATGAGTTCCATTCGGATAAGCCATGCATGACCTTGCAGAAGAATGTTCTTAGTACTCATGATGTGCGCATGCCAACACGACCTACATCGAGCCTCGGGAGCATGAGTAACTGTAAGTCACTCGTATGTTTTGACGGAGCATTTTCATAGGACGCAGGTCGATACAGTCAACTGTTGTATCGTTGTTATGCGAGTTGTAAGATCTCGTAAATTCGCACCCGACATCAGAGAAGGTGATAAAGTTCTTTTGCATGATTGACGAATCACCACGCTCGAGGTACCCCGCCCACCATTGGCAACGTCCGTCTGGGCTCCCCGCCATCCATTCTAAAATCCCATCTATACGTCTGTGTAGTGCGACGCCCCGCAGCTTGTCACCATGGAAGCAATAGAAAGTATCGTCTATCACAATCATACTTAATTATTTGGTCTTTTGAAAAAGGACTGTTGTGAGTGATATCCAGAACCTATATAACTTTGTAACTAACGAAATTTAGTAATTGGAACAGCCGTGCATACAGCCGGTGGGTTTGTTGCAATTGGCACCCTCCACAGGGATGACGACACCTAATGGTTTCATTGGGCACAGGGGCCGGCTAGAAGGAGAGTAAATATCGTTCGGGCCTCGCATGTAAATTCTAAACCGTGACATCCGGGTTTGCGATGATATACTGGATTTCGAGCCCTCATAGTGATTTGAGTCCTACACACACACGTAACTTGTTCTTGATGTCATGTACGCGTTACGGTCGTATCGAAGCCAGAATTAAGCCTGTTTTGTACACATTATATCTGTACAGCCAATCGAACATTTGGCGTCAGTGGGCCTCATTAAAATTTGGTATTCGTAATTTGGTTAGCCCGCTAGACCCAAATAAAATAGCTCCAGCGATCCAAGGGGAATGCAAGTATGAAATTATAGCTGCTTGTTACCAGGCAAGTGGAGATTTTCATACTTTTTAATGGATTGGAAGATCGGTACCCGTCCGATACCAACGAAGTCCATCCAGCACGCTGAGTCCGAGCGATTATTTAGACATCTGATTAGACAGGCCTAGAATTATCAAGTAAATGAGGCGGGACGGCAAACCGTTAATCTAGCGGTGTTGGGTCAGATCACTCGCCCGAATTAATAAAAAATCGCCATAAAATCTGTAGTTTTCAACGTGTTTCGGCAACGGAACACCTCCGCTTAATTTCAAAAAACTCAAAGTTTGTCGTTTTGCAAATCGCGCACGTTTGGTACAAGACTTAAGGCACAACCTCAAGGCTGTTGTTCCTACATGTCCAGATGACTGATGCAATGTTTTAACTGACGCAGGACGTACATCATGAAAATTGACATACCAAGTTTGCTCTGCGCGAAGTACGCGAAAATCCGCAGCCGCCTTTTGCACGCGTTCTTTTGAGTAGGTTTGTCGTGGGCAGTCTGGGTCTTCGTGCGCGTTAGTAGCGAGGCCAAAGGTAATGAGCAATAGTGGCTGCAATGGGATTGCCAATGGCCAACTATATGAAAAATGCATATTTCGTAGTGATCACGCTGAACACAATTTATTCCAAGGTATAAACGGTATGGTGAGCCCAGTCGAATGTTACCCTCCCCCTTGGTTCCCGGGTGGAACGTTGTACTCACGCATGGCCAACAGGATGTCTTGACGAAATTGCGGTTCCCGCTACTGCTTTCGATGCTCCTTCATGCGCGACGGGGCGTTCTCGAGATGAACATCGGACAATACACATCGGTTGTTATGAGAATACGCGGGGAAAGCAAAGGCTGTGCCGGATGTGAGTTTGCACAGACGAAGCGGAAGAGTAGAGTTCTGGGTACGAAACTCTGATCAGCCGATTATGAACGCGCTGTCACGGCTTCCGGTAAGAACTAAAGAGAGGAAGTGTACATTGGAAAAAGTACTAGGAACCGCGATTAAGAAGTCTCCAGGATTCACGTCTGAGCCACGATACAGTGCCCATACCACGGTCAAGAATTATGGTCAATATTATGCTCAACCAGCAGCAAATAAAGCACGGCAGGCGAACATGTTTTCTGACAGGAGCACGTGGTCGGACCGGCGATGATAAAACTCGAGGGCAAGCGAGATCAATTTGGCGTTGCAGGTACCTTGATAGGAACATAGTTTAAGGGTTAATAGTGTTTTGCTGAGGGGAATATAAACAAACGGGCATTCTAGTTAAACACATCCTCGCTGAGTTATTTCCTGTTTGATAAGCGTTTCTAAGTGACGTGCAGAGGAGTATACACATAAGTTAATCAAGGTACGTCCGGTACTTTACCTCTCGGCTGACTAACTCCGGAATCCGCATGGTGCCCCGCCCGCAAGCTGGCATCCCCGATCTATTGGCGCGCGCCTAACGATCGAACTCGTGAGCGCAACGACGGTCACGCTTAACGGCTAGCTGATTATCCCACCCTTCCTAGAGTGACCCGCGTGAAGCACGCGTCTCCGATCTCTTAATATTGACCTCGTAGCTGGGAATGAGTAATACCTACACGCAGGTGTAGAAATAAACCGGCGGGCATAACCGCATTGGCCAAAACCCAGCTACGTCTCGACGAGTTGGCTGCCACCCACATAAAACCGACGCCCTTAAGATATCGTTTTCTTAACATCGGCTAGTGGCCCGGGCCCGCTCCAATTTACCGCCGACCTTGTCGAGTCGGACGAGACCGAGCGCTCCCGGAGAAGGATTACAATAGCACAAGGATGCCCAGTATGGTTCGTAGATCTAGAGGCGCCCAGTGAGTTAGCCTCGCATTCTGCTTGGTTTAGAGGTGCCAGTGATATATCGAATATCCTCCCTCCATCTCGCTCTATCAACGGAAAGCGAGATGTGAGGTTTCCTGACACTTCGTAGAGCACTTCGATGATAAATGTAAATTGTAGCAGTTCCACCGTGTTTGACTTTCGGACGAGCACGTCGCATGCTCTAGACCTGTTGGTGCTCTATGGTGTACACATAGACGGAACGTTAGTGCGACCGGAGATCTGACTCAACGAACACGGAGTTTCGGGCTTTAGGGTAGATACTCAGCATTGATTCCCGCGACGGGAATTTTCGCCTTTTTCTAACTTGAAGGCAACAAGACATACCGCTGTTAAAAGCACGCAGGCTATCAAAACCCGGCAACTATTACTGTGACTTGCCGTGAGGAGAGTACGGTCACGGCGATGCGATGGACCTAGGCCGGTCACAATGGCCAGACGGAAGCGATCTGTCCTGTGATGCAACCACTGGAAGAACAGACACACGCGACGTTAGAGCATTGACCTACACCAGTACACGGCGACCGAGTCTTCGAAACCCCAGATGCGAAGCACATATACCCGACCAGTTCAATCACAACTTATTTCTATGCCCGCAGAGAGTTCCCACCAGGACAACAAGTACGTTTGGTTCCCGCTGTATTGTAGGCGCATTTGTCCACCTGCTATAAGGTAAAAGCGGACTTTATTATGGGGTCGGCCGGTAGAAACGTGTGGTAATGAAGAAGGCAGAGCGACCGTTAGGCAGCGGGGTAGCGCGCTTCGGTTGGACACGCCCCTGATGGCGGGAAGGGAGCAAGGCTAGTTGCCTTTAGTCATATTGATTGTGTGTCGCGGGGATCTCTCCAGGCCCGCTCCAGCATAACTGTCAGTGACAGGAGACTGCTAGGTTAATCCACGGTCATATTAGATCGTCATGTAGATGCTGGGTACGCCATACGCAGGTGGCTGGGATGGTGCACGGATACCAAGGGGAGGATGATCGAACCATCTACACTTCGGTGACCAGCATAACTGTCAGCGGACGGATGCTACAGACAGTAAACTGCACGATGATATTTGAACTATTGGTTGTTTCGTGGACGGAAGGAGAGTTAGGCTAAGGCTGAAGTCCGGCAATGAAGTCGGAGCAGTATGTCAAGACCAATATGGCCACATACCACGAGAACCCTAGTGCGCTCCGGTTGTACTTGCTAAAATGCGCATCAAGCAGTCTCGCAACTTCTGCAATAGATGGGACCCTGGCACAATCGGATATGAAGCGTTAAGCGTACTGTGTACTATCTGGTTGCAATTCACCCTACTCAATCGAGAAACTTACATTCGTAAGCCAGAATCGGCAACCTGGGACCACTTATCCGCTGTTTTGTCTGGTGCACATGCTCGAACGAGAGGGCTCCAAAAAAATGTTAGTTCATATTTCAGTCCAGAGCACAGATCTACTACTCGGCGCTCGCTAAAATGAAACTCTATGATTGGTGTGGACTTCAGTTGATGAGCAGACGCATGATCGTATGCTAGATTACGTGAGGTTGGAGGCTAACTCTCGTGCTAATTCCAGCCGCTACGGCACAGTCTACGTTCGGAGCTCACGGTGGGTGTAATCTTAGGTCGCTCCACAATAAGCAGAACAGCCTTATAAATTTGACGGTCTGTTCAGTCGCAATGTACCTGTTTAGTCACGCGAGCGGTAGCAGCTCAGCACCGATAAGCTGCAAATACCGACTATCTATTCGCCGAGCCCTGTAGGGTGAAGCAGACTCTAATTGGGCACCTAGTTCTAAAATGCGGATCCCCTTCGGTCCAAGACAAGGAAACGTCTCACCTTACGATAACAGGCTACTCTAGGCATGAAGATATCATGTTACAGTCCAGAATCGTCCTGCAGGGTCACGCAGCTTAAGCAGCACTATCGCATAATTAGGCTTTCCTAGTACGGGGAGCCTTCTAAGTGGTCGCCCTCCACGATGACCTCCAGTAGGGAAGAAAAAACTTTCGTTCTCGACGCCAACACAGCTCAGCTTATACGGGATTTAGCCAGGTGGACGCTGACAAGGCTAAAACAGATCCAATTAGGTTCCGCACTCGATACCGGAAGGTTTAGGAGGGGGCACTTAACTATCTATCCGATTCAGGGCTATTATAGCATTACAGCTATTTCTCAAAGAACGTTTTAAGTCATAGTCTTACTGCACTTCTACCGACACTCATAAATCGCGAGCGCGGCATATTCATAGTGTCTTTCCTCACAATAGGCAAGACGACGGCTATAACCGAAACACGTCAAAAAACTCCGCGTTTTCCATAAGCCAGTCATATGTCCGAGGGGTCCTACGTAGCGCCCCATTACAGACCGTTCACAACGTGCCCATCGTCCGCTAGGCGATCTGTTTCCCGATTAGTGAGAATAGCTACGATGGTATGAAGTTTAACCTGGCTACATATGTCTTGCCGCATTGTTAATACGGTCCTCACTGGCGTGCCAACTTCTGTGATTGGACTCCGGGTCACATCATCTGGCCTATCTCGACAAGATCTCTCAACGGACAGTTCGACTTCAGGATACGCTCACACATATATACAACCTGGTAATCCCACAGACAAGTCCTCAGATAACCTACACTTTGGCGGTACGAATGCTGTCAAATGTAGCTAGTCTAGAGGAAGCCACTTTCTTGCACAGGCTGAATGCATATTAACAAAGGATCATTCGAACGATTTAAGAGTCTGTTCCCGATGTGGCGCTGTAATCCAAAACTACGCTTAAGCTTATCGCAGAGTACAACAACCACAAGACGAACGTCGAAGGCTACGAGGATATAGGACCCCGGAGGCTTTTCTCCATTATGCCGGGTCTATGCTCTGATGCACTGTTTGAATTTATAGGGGTATTTCCAAGTGATTACAACGATGACCACGTTGATATCCACTGGACGACGTCGCGGGAAGCTCCTCGGCCATTACATGTTCGCAGTACACCAATCTACCAAGGGTACAGCGCCCCATCTGATCTCCCAGGGTGATCATTGAGCAGGTGACCCGGATAACATACTGGCCGATTAGCTGGGCTTGGACATCCTACGAAAGGTGGAGGTCGAAATTTGAAGTTCGAGCAACATGTAGCGGGTAGGCAAACCCCAGGCACAGTCTATCTATCCCGTTGAGACGGTGATTTGAGACACGAGGGGTGTACTGAATAGGTACCCGTACAAATCAAACGATTTCTATGAGGAGTCCGGTAGATTTCTTAGAAATATTAAATACGCAAAGGACGGGGGACTCGTAAGTCCCGATTTATCTCAGATTGAGGTCATCAGCAGCTTACAAACTATGGGTTTCATTTTGTCTGTACTCCACTTCTCGAATGCGAGGTGATAACGACTTTAGATACCCCGTTTTGGAACAGAATCGTTATGAACGAGTAAGGGGATGAGCGTTCGGACGCACTGGCGTCGACACGAGTCCGAATGTAACTTTTTGGCCATATTTGTGCTAAAACTGTGAGCTATCTCTTTTAACAGCAACCCCTTACAATGCGAGCCATTGAGTACCTTCACGCTAAACGGTTACTAGGGAACATGCTCTAACGCGAAATAAGCTCACTTTTTTTTGTTGCTGAGAATTAGGATCCTAGGGTTTCCCCGGCCCAAGCTAACCCGCCTGATGATCGAATACCTGTCAGCGTGACGTTGGGTTTACGAATAAACCATCACAGCACCTGGTTCTTTGGCCTGACAATTGTCGAAGTGCGCGTCATTAGGTTCATATGTGGAAGGTTTGGACTTTAACCTCATATGGTGTTTGACAGACTATCATCTGCTCTGAGGTTAAAGCGTAAGAGTGTCCCGGCGGCGTGGAAATTGGGATAAATACTGTGTGATATGCGGACGTTATGGAACATGCGATATGAATAAGACGGAGTGTCAGTCAACAACTTGATAAAATCGATAGCCTGGTAAACTAGCGAGAGTCAGCATCCAACGATAAAAACGCGGCCAAATATGGGTCACCGAGGTATAGAATCGCATACAGAATACAAAGAAGGTAGTGCAAGCAAGTGTTTCATATCGAGGAGTCGATCGCATATACTGGCGGACAGCTGGCAGCCGGGGTAATAATCGTTCCTGTGAAGTTGAGGCTAGAGAGTAATTATAACTGACAGGCATAAACCGCATGCCCTTAGATACGAACGATATCGTGCCCCCCAGGGGCGATATTGCCCTGACACGGTGTTTTCGTACCGCTGCTTCCGTAAGTACCATTTTCTGCGAGCGGAGTAGCGCGCGTGTTTAGACCGATGCCACGAGTTAAAGACCGATGACCATACATGTAGCCTCCACAGTAGGACAAGGAATATGGAGGTTTACTAAGCTCGTTTGTCGGCATAGAGAAAACCAGAAAACGCACAGCTTCACATACATGGGAGAGGTGTCAGGCTAGTCAATCAAATTTTCATCTATGGGAGTCTGAATTGATCCCTTATCCCCAGGGAAAATAAAGCCTGTTAAGCCGTGGCCTAAGCACTGCACAATTGTATGCCCGTATAATAATAGAAGCTAGTTGGCGTCAATCAACCTGGTGTTAAGACAGTCTCACAAAACAACGGTACACGAAATCCTCATCCGCATACCACTACACAGAAAGTGGCTAAATGAAAGACACAGGACTACTTTGAATGCAATATACGATTGCAGTCAGGCTAGAGTTCACATGTCCTTGCAGGACGAGCGGTGGGGAGGATAGGCTATGTTTTTATAGAACCATATACCGCAATAGATGGCCCTCAATGATATGTCTGGTGACGTCTTCACGGCGGACCACTTGAGAGCTCCCATGCATGTTTTTGTCAAACGAAAAACCAGCGCGAACCATCTTACTGAATTCAATATCGTCGTGATGGCTGGAGAGGACTAGGAGCACTCGAATAACCAGGCCAATTCGCGGCGTTGACCTATTTCGAGTTACATGACTAATAGAAGAATATTTACGGGTAGGTTGAGGGAGAACATTGCCACTCAGGAGTTTTTATAGAGTGGGGGACTTGTTCGATCATTAGCGATGTTGATCACCCCGCTTGTCGTCACTAAGAGGGCACCTAGCCGTTTCGCCTCCGGGATGCGGAACGTAATTTAGATGCGTTGCCCTCGTAGCGGAGGTCAAAGCGCAGGGAAGACTAAATCATCTAGCTGAAGGCGATTAATCAGTCTCCGTTACCCGGGTCACGGTACTAGCGCTTCTCCATAGGAAAGCACGTCCAAGGTCGATCAAATATCAGGGCTTATTCATGCTATCTCGGGGTCAGGCGTAAGCCCACTTGCCAGATACCAAACAATTTTCATTGTCCTTGCGTCACCTCGTATCGATACAAATCGATACCTTGCAGGAGCGCCAGAACCGGTCGTTACGCTTGATTGACCACAATTCACTAACATAGACTGCAGCCCAGAGACTAAAACACCAGAACTTTCCAAAAACTTGGTCAATCTATTTCGGTGGGGGTGTCTGCCGTTCAGATTACAGCCGCTCGGGAGAGATTTCAAGGGTAACCCCTGCATGCGCGTTCTGTGGTGTTTGACAAAGCCCCTCTGGATACCCGTAGGAATATCATTGAATCGGACTTGGTGCCACCCGGCGCACAAGATTTTCTCACCGATCTGCGGGCTTGGTAAATTGAGGCTACTGGAAGACCGGCGGCGATCGCTACTAGCCATGTTGAGGTCAGAGGACAACACCTAGTATGCCCAGGGACGTCAGTATACGATATGGGTAAGCTGCTTTCTAGGCTTATTCGCATTTCCTTCTTCCGCCCAGTGAAGTAACGAACTGTGGCTGTTTCGACCGAGGGGGCCTCACAGGTTGTGGGGATCTCGTCCTAGTGAGTAGTCTCACGTTCGACTGAGAGGCGCGATTATCTAGGTTCCCAAGGGCGTATCAGTCCCAGTCTGTATTGTGGGAAGGTGTATTGGTACCGTGGGACTGCAGTATGCGAAAACCATCTTCAGCGTCAAGTGGCCACGCTCCGTGAGATCATCCGAATATGATCCGCGCACAAAGGCACCAGTGGTTAAAGGGGCTACTCCCTGATACAGTCTATTAGATTGACATACGTAATAATGAATAACCCGCAGAGAAAAGGTGCATACCAAGTATAAAGTAAATAGGCGATCCACAACGTCCGTACTGGAAGTTTCATCTCGTGCTATGTTGATGTTAGCTGAACGGTGATCTTTTGGTAGTCGAGGCATTCATCCGTAATATTCCTTTTTTGCAACATGACTTCACAGTTGGGTGAATGTTTCGAGACCATTGGGTTGGTAATATAGTGTCAACGTAAAGTAGTCAGACACGCGCGCAACAGCTATTCTCGGTAACGGACTTACCCACGCGAATCTGAAGCCCGTCTTACATGACCGTGCTACGTAATCCTTCATTTGACCGCATAGTACTACGATTGACAGGCGCATGTGAGCTCAGACATTTAGTGGTCTCCCCGGTGCGGGGGGCAAGAAGAAACTGTTCTTGTTTTAATAGCACTGTTTCGTGAGCAACCTACGTATAATTTTGAGACGATTGTCTTTCCAACAACAGTTCACGTTAACGGGCCGAAGCCGTATCCCAACGAACACTCAAGCCGAAATGTTAGGCAGTGGCCTGGTTCCTCCATCTTCCATACAGCCAGGGACGCGATTGAGAAACGCCGTAACGCTATTTCGCTGGGACTCAAGAAGTCGTGGATCGGTTCACATTTGTCAAGTCTTTAAGAATTAGTCAAACCCAAGTTTCTGATGAACAAGATTGATAAAAGATGCACGAGTAAATAAGTGACCTTTGAGGACTTTGGCGACTGTACCAGCCAGGGTGTGTCACAACCCTGAAGTATGTGGGGATGCTATCCCCGCTGAGGCAGCATTACGACTGCCGAAGCTGCCTCCTCATTGTGAAAAGGCGGCGACTGAAACAGAAAAGTTACGATTTTGCTACAGCCCAGATATGATCCTCTATCAAAACTCAATTCAAAGTCATTAGAGCTATTTCCAAGAGCAAGCGGAATTTCGTTGTTAAACCCTGTTGTATCATGTACCTTTAAGGGCAAGCGTTGTCCGTTCCCCAACGGCGGTCTTACGGGACTCTTTAAGGAGGATGTGAATTTGAAGGGCCTAAGACCATCAATGCCTTACCATTATTTAGACGAGGTCTGGGCATGCGGCCTGGCTCGAGTTCGCTGTGTTCCATTGGCTAAGTTTGCTCACGCCAGTAGGGGTTGGGCAGTATACTTAATTGAATTAACATCACCTTGATTAGCCGAATACCAAGATGATACGGATCCCTTGTTTCCGAACGCCGGCGTAAGGCCAAGACCTAGCATGCCGTTGGTACGGCGTCCTTATGCAGCAGCTGTCACGAATCGTAGGGTTCACGGGAACTAAATTGTCTTCCCGCTGACATTAGCCCGGGGCAAAAGGGGAAACCCCACGTATGCCCAATTTGTCGGTTTCTCCTAGAACACTAACTGTTTATCACCTAACATCCATTCGCAGACCGGCTTAACAGGTTAAGAGGGCGTATGGCGTCAAATAACACCACTCCTGGTATTGAAGTGCGCCGTCTGTATGAAGTGGATGTCTCTAGACACAGTGGGGTACCGACCATCTTACATCCCATCTGTCTTTGAGAGGCTGTAGCCGGTCAGACCCTCACAGTAGTCGCCGTTGGATCGGCTCGGGTCGACACCGGCCTTAGACCGGATGTAGGAACCTGCATGGAGATCAGCTCCGGTAGCGACTAAGACTGAGCGGCTGCGCCTATTCCGGCATGTAAGAAATCCTGCCCGGGGCTGACAGTTCCGACAGCCAGCAGAGAACTTGTGTAGTCAATGTATCCGTCCGTTGTCTCTCGACCATGTACTGATGCGTGTACCTCTCCGCGATCTTTGATGCCGATCTAGGGTTGGTTTTATACGGGAAGTGTTCTGGGATGGAAGAATGGAGGACTCTCCAGAGTCAAAGACTGTAATACTCGTGTGGTTACTTAGTGATACACGCATGTCCATCGTACCTCCAGCCCATAAAAGGAAGAGACCTCATCAGCATATATTCCTGCACAGTTTCATGGACGTCTATAAAGTCCATCTCGATACGCTTTAGTAGCCGAAGCCCTTGGGAGGTGACTTTTGTAAGGTCCTTCAGAATCCGTTAGGCTACGCCGTCCGCTGGACGTACCTCTCGCATATGTCAGAGGATGGGGAACGCTTCTGTTGAATATGGTGAGGACCCGTCATGCCCGATGAGCTACAACACTCCATTCGACACCGCGTTATAGCTTGAGTCAAAGTTACGCGAGAGTGGGGCTTGCTTGGAGTGTGAACGCCAGGGCGGCACTCCTACCGAGTTGTAATGTTCTCTGCGAAATTACCCAAGTGGACGGGACAGCGCTTGCCGGGCATAGGTGGGTGTGCACGACTAGCCCGCAGTAGTAATGAGGCTGTTAGGCAATAGGCTTAGATCCCGATGAGCCTGTATCGCAGGATTCGAGGTCACGGGTGTCTAAAAATGAGTAGGTATAGTGCCTTACTTGAATGGCCCCCAGTGGGGTTAGGATTTGCGGATATTCATCCAGTGTTACCCGAGACATGGACTGAGTTGAACCCAAGCCGGCAACATGTGCAATGGTCGACCATGACCCGGGTCGCCCATCATACAGGACTCGGTCAAAATGCTATTCAGAGTGGGATTAGCATACTCGGGATCTGGTTACCCGGTAGGTACACGTATGCACTCATGTCGTGTAGCGGAAAGGAATAATACGTCGTGTGTATTGAGGTCAGGTATCGTAATAGGCTTAACCCACTGCACTATAAACGATACAAAACATCATGATGCAGCCGTTAGGTGACTACCTGTCTGACTGTTAACCGTGTAGAACTCATGGCCACGGCGGGTTGTCCCGTGTATCGCTTCTACGAACGGCCAATTTGGAGTCACTCGAGTATCTTTGCAAACTTCAAGGTATGATTTACGTACATAAGATGCTATTCCTATGATTCAGGCCCGGACAAGGTCGGCAGGTGCCTTGGCCTGGTTAATGAGCCCGAGACTCGATTTTTACTGGCGTACCGCCACTCCGAATCTATAAGTATGTTCGATTTTATGTTAGATGGCGGCTGTACTCCGCTCTTTTATCCATCAATCTGTAATAATGCCTTTATTATCTTTTAGGGAGAACTACCGATCGGCCAATCCCAGAAGAGAGGCCCATAAGTATAAAAGAGATCTAATCTGTGAAAAACGATTGTACATAAAGGCAGCATTCCCCAACCGCTCTGGAAACCTCCACGGACAGCAGAATAAGGCTCAGGCATGTGGGTACCAGACGCGCGCAGCCCGTCCAACGAGAGTGACGTAGAGACGTTAGGTGTGCCATGGTTCTCCGAGGCGATACTACGTAAGCCCGTAACACATCACTTCATTAGATTTAGTGACTGGCGCATCCCCACCTGTTGGGTGCTGCGCCACGTTCGCACGCCACTCCCTTTCACAGGGAAAAAAATTACAAGCGGGGTTAGGTATTCACTGATCGCCGAAGCCCGTGAGCGTTAAGGGTGGCATAGAGTGGGACACTTAGGAGTCAGGTCGATATGCGCACCTTAAGAAAGCATATACTAATGCAATTGCCACCATTTAAGCTCACGTCGTCTCCTCGTGCGTGCCCGATCACGCGAACTAACTCCAAGCAAGCCCTATCAGGGGCGGTTATGGTAAGTTGTATAAGAGCTCCCTGGAGCGAATCGTAATTCACGCCCCATTGCGAGCGTAATAAAGCCGAAATAGCAGTAGGATATCTTAGAAGGACGACCGCGACTGAATAGTGGAGAGCGGACCGAAGGTAGCACGGTTCGCTAGGCCAGAATACTTGAGCCATCCCTCTAGGACACATTCTCCTTAATTGTCGCTGCTAGTTGTCAACCCCGTCGAGTCCCACGTGTTGAATCGCGGCCGTCTCGGGACCTACGCGGAGAGACGAATCGTTGCGTTGCCGTTGCTGAATTCAGTGAGACGGGACGTCGTCGACCTCAAATATGGTAGCGTCTAGATCAGCTACATGGTTAAACAGTCTGCTGAGCTTGTAACCGCGGTACGTGACGCGCAGTGACTATCGTGCAGCGTTCAAACTATCGTAAAGGCACCTCACCCTCATTGGCGATTTGGTATCGGGTTTCCACACCGCTAGCCCTTCACGATACTTTAGTCCTGGACAACGGGTAGCGGAGTGTGCTCGTCGCCTGCTCCGCTTGCCGCATCCTGCCAGTGCGAATTCCCTGTTTAATCATTATCTACTCTCCGACCTGAATCGTGCTTGGTAGTAAAGGTGCGGAGGATCGTAGGAACAGACTCAGTGGCTAGCCATGTCTCCGTTTGAACGAAACGTAGGGAGATACTCGCTTATCTTGTTGTAGACATTTAGACAAATATGGCTTGCGCCGTGTAAATCCTTTCCGGGGCGGTCAGAGAATAATGACGGACCGGTTCGAAGTCGGGCACCCGGGAGAGTTCCTCTGTGACAACGCGTCCCCCGATTCATAGTAACAAGGGAGTTGCCATTTGCGTGAGAACGTGCATGAATGATCTGAGCCAGAGGATTAGGAGCATGCAGCAGGGTATAAATATATGCGCCCCGCACTATCGTGTAGCGCATTACAAACCGGAGACTCTCATACGCCACATGCGGGAAGACTCGTCGCGAGCACGTGATATTCCTAGGGCCCGATGGTAAAGACCGAGAAGCCATCTGTAGGACTTAGCGCGAAGCTGGAATCACGAATTTAAAGGTTGAAGTCCGTCCTGTAGTCAGAACGGCGGAAGTAGGAACTCTGGAACGGGATAAGCCAGTCGTCAGTGCGGACTCAGGGCCGACAATATTAATTCGGTCCAGAATCCGGCGTGAGCACGCGAGGAATAGCCACAAGCTTCTAGAGACCCTCCTGGCACGGCAAAGGGCTTGGCCACGACATATTCCCCGTTATTTCAACACTCCGCGATTACACTAAAATGGGGTATGAGACTCACCGGCCTCTTCGTTCTGAGGACGACCGCAGTGCTCCTGTTAGTGCATGGCATCCCGGGAAGGGTCACGATACCTCACGCTCTCGTCCAGCTTGTCACAATCAGTGTACATTAGATCGCTGCATGATTTATACGACGCGATTGGGTTATGAACCAGGGCACAAACGGTGCTAAGTGATAGTACCTGATAATCGCAAAGAGCTTACTACCTATCTATGAGAGCTTGAAGACAGTCGCGGAGACAAGCTGATACCCTTTCCGGTCACGCGGATCGACTCCGAGGGCACTTCCCAAGCGAGAGGTGAATCTTCAGTCGCCACGGTGTGCCGCACAAGAGGTTATTGACGATTCCTCACGACGTTAACTATTGCCCCATGCTGCTTACCGAGCAGGGCAGTCCTCCTGACACAGAACAGGGGGAGCTCCTCTGAGGTGCCCCGTAAAAGGCTGTCATAATTTTAGCTTATTCTGGAACCCAAAGAATACAGTATGCGAGGACTTACGTCGCCCTCCTGCTCCTACGGGTCTCGACTGGGCGTTCAGGCCACGGTTGAGCATCTCGGGCGTATACTTGGATGTGCCCGGATAGTTGGTTCGTACAGCGAGCTTGAAATAACCTTGACTGGACTTTGTAGCTTGCATATGACCTGGTGCGCCGATCTTCCCTCGATTTCCAGCACCGGCATTAAGCTCGACCAGGTATAAAACGGGTGTTTACATATTTACGTCAGCTCTACGTGCGCGAAGAGCGGAAACGTTTGAGCATAAATACGAGCCTGTTGCTCTTGCATCGCTTAGTTGGCCTATATAGTGCTGGATTCCTTGGGGGAGAATGTCGGGATGAGGTTCGCCGCAGCAGTCGCCTATAGGGCGGTGTCTATGTGGCACGTGAAGGATGAGTTGAGCTCGAATTCTCTAAGGGAATCATCGTTCCCGTAGCGTATCTTAAATTACCCGCAGTATATGCAGGAGTGGGGGACAATATAAAAGTTGTTTCTCGGGTCAATGTGCACTGTCCGTGGTTATTCTCGATATTGAAAAGTTCATTCGGGAAAGTAACAAGAGTTTACTGTCTTCACCAGATAGACTCTGGTTGTTCATCCCTGCGAATGTTAACCATGGAATTGCCGTGAAGCGGACGGAATATGACGTGGCCTCAGGTGAACCGAGCCATTGGCAGTACAAAACACCCGGGGCAATGCTACCTTATCAAACAAACGCTAGAGGGCCCGCTGTATTAAGTAGTAGTTAAAAAGTCAGAGTTTTAGGGGACTAGGAATAGAGGGCCCTTTTCTCGGTGATGACCGGCCTTCACATCTCCTATTATTCCCCACGACCCCCTAATTGGCGCCAAACGATGAAGCGTGCGCCTGCGACTAGCCTGGTGCTTCTCTCTTCACTTTCTTTGCCGACCTAGTGATATTGGTACCATAATACCATTAGTGGTGTCTTAGACTGATCGTAGTAAGAGCGGCTCGAAGGTCCACACTACCGCAATAGCAGCAAGGCGTTGCAGCAGGCTGAAAGTCTGCACTCTTGACGATGTAATGAAGTCGAAACCAGTGACGGGTGGCGACAGCCTCTTCTCGCTTGGAAGTCACTCTCTGGTGACGGGGGGGTCACACACCATCGGGTTCTGTTCATCGGGCGCTGACCCAACATACAGGGCCATCCACACGAGAGCTGTTGGAAAAAAGGACCTCACACTTCACCTTTAGTCCCCAGAGCCAGCCAAGCCTGTATCCCGAGGGCCTAATATCACCAGATATGTAGTGGTGATCGGCCAGTAAAACCAGAGCACGTAGGTTTTGAGGAGTGACCTGAGTAACAAAAATCTCCGAACCTTGACTAAGCGAAGTAGGGTTTCCGGAGTAGGACATGGAGGAAATAAGCCAAGAATTGCGCATCCTATGTCTGGAGGTTAACAACCTTTCGCGGTGAATAGCATCCTATTCGTCTTGAACAGTCACAAAACCTCCGCGGTAGAGGAGTGACACATCCTGTGTTGCCAACGGCTTGCAGGCATGCCTTGGGCCTGTCGGGAGTGTTTATTGCGTTGGACGGTAGTGGGCTCGAGTCCTACCTGTGATGAAAGTGAGGGCTCCGCCCAGGAGCAGTAAGACTTCTACCATAGGTTGTTAGAATCCTTACCACTCGGAGTGACCTGAATCAATGAAACTGAAGATCTTCGATAAGCATCTTTCTGAGGCTAATGCATGATTGTATGGGTGAATATCCTAATGCCTATGGAAAGTCCATGTATTAACCGAAGGTGGAGCCTTACCAAGTTCCATCTGGGCATGTGGACCAAAGCTGACCGTACAGACGTGGCTAAGCTCACTAGAAGCTGGGGAACTTTTTGTACCCCGTGTGTAACGCAGTGGATGTCACTGCCTTGTAAGCTTGTACGAGCCCGCCGCATCAACACCGATGTTATGGCATAAGGGGATAGGACACGCGCAAAGGGTGATCGTCAGCAATGGAGAGTGGTATATACCATAGATGACGGTTGTTTATTGCTATGTTATAACATGTTACTGGTAAAGCTCTTTTTTCACATAAAACATCAGTCGTCAGCTGGCTACGATGAAGGAGCCTTGATTTTAAAAGGACATAGAAAGTACGTTGGCGGTGGAACCTGGGCTTCCGACTTGTCGGTTCGAGACTCAGTAGCAGCAGCTTCAACCTGACCGGGACCCAAACAGACTTGACCTTGAACATGTCCTGTCATCTGCCTGTATGTGACGAACGTTTCTCCCACTGAATAGATGTTGGTGACTAAGATCAATTTCCGGTAACTAAGCTGTACCGTTCCCGCCACGTTAGTCTAGGTGACGTATTTTCTTCGAATCTCAGCGGGTGTGGGGAAATATGTCACCACAGTAGCAGATAGTATACATGCCGCTCGGTAAAGGTAGAGCTATGACGAACCCGGACGAGATTTTGCCACTCTCTATGCGGGGCGCGTGATAGCTGTCGCGTCACAGTACGAACCGATATCTTCCGGCTTGTGGCATCTGGGTCTGACATCACTGTCGAGTATCTTTATTCCATTAGGTGTTTTCCCGGTACACCCTCTGGCCGGGACTACTTTTTAGTCAAGGGCACAAGCCACAGGAATGAGAACCCTAGGGCCTGTGACTCGAAGCGTAATACAGGAGGACCGCAGGGCTTCTTGCAAGTAGGTACGATGTCAACGGATTCAAATGCTTCTTGAGAAATTGTCGCCCATACTGTTAGAGCACGAGAGTCAACGTTAGCCGGCTAGTCTGCAGTTTCCGCACACAGGCCGGGCGAATACCACGCTAATATCGCTACGAACAATTAGATATGCCGTCTGGCCCTGAGAGTAAGAAGCAGTCTATATCTGGAGACTAATCCTCAATACAAGAGGTGATGGATTCAGTTGGTGAGGTCCATGGGTAGCGGCGACACTCTTGGTGTTTGTCTTACCTATTTGTGGTTAAATTGTAGTCTACCGGAGTTATCTCTCCATTGGAGGAATCTTTAACGCCTTCCAGAATTTTGAGGCAATCTTATTCTTCTCGTGATATTTGCCTTGGGGGATACTTACACAATCCTTAGTTTGTAGACCATGTATAGGGTGGGATGGAAATAATCTCGGCCTGTTACAACAAATAATGATGACAAATGATGATGCAATTTTAGGCGGAAATCATGCTCTGAGGTTATTCGATTGACAGGCAGACCTGGATCCGAGGATTATGGCTTTAGCAAGTGTTAACGGGGGCAGTACTCCAGAATAGATCGTTTAGAAACGATTCGATCTTAGCTTATGCCAGATAGCAAACCGCTTCACGATATATGGGGCTACATTGAGGAGATATGGGAAGAGAAAGCCCGGTAATATATGAGATCCGACATGCTGCCCATAAGAAACTTAACGTTATCGAGCGAGTTGCGGATATGTTATCCGCTAACGGGTTAAGTGCTTTGGCCATTGATGCCTTCTTAGGGAGGCGGCGTGTGTCTCGGATATGAGGCGGTGCAGAGGGCCCTACTCTTGGTCGCTCTGACCAGAGCAAAATCATCTATGAGCCGGCGACCCTGGTGACATACCCCGAAAGCCATCAGGCGTAATCCCACCACCCTAACAGCAGAGACGGGCCCAATAAAGCATTTCCCCCACTGTCCTAATCGGACTGGCGCTCCGGACGAACGTCGAACGTTCAGTAATCGAGCTTTTGCGCATGCGAGGAGCTTACGGAACCAAGTATACAGATCGTGCACCGGGAGTCGACTATGTCATGACGATCCTGCGTGCCAGACAGGGCGCGAATTTCGCCCTCTCATTGACTTATAGCAACCTAACAAAACCATAACAATTTCACTCGCGGTCTAGAACTTCGTCGGGATCCTTATAGGATGAAGATCTACGATAAACATACATGTTACGTACTGGCCGCTAGCTCGAAAATAGCCATTTGTTGCCGGACTAATTGTACTCACGAGCGGTTTACTGTAGAATATTAAACGATTTGACGAGACATCGGTTACCGACGGGTCCATTTCACAGGGGTCCTGCTACAGCAGGCGCGCACACCGTTGCACGGAGCAAGCGATAAGTACTTGAGACCGGAGTGGGGGTCTATACGCCAGGTATCGAGACCTACTCGTTAGTTGGGGTTGAACCACCCATGTAGTTGCGAGCGAAGGGGTGATTCGGGGATGTACCTTTACCTCTCATAGGGCCTAGACTGTTTCCGGGGTTCATGAGTTAAGGTATCCATGTGTAGCCTAGCGAGGGGGACGTACCAGGTCCTTAGTTATCATCCGCGTCCAGATGCCCCCGTAACAATGCAACACATAAGTAAATTCACGAGTCGCCGTACCCGAGAACTGCGATGAATTAGGTTAAGAGGGACCGGTCGAGCATCCCTAATTGCAAGTCTCACGCGTTTTCTGGATCTGATTTCGTGCCGAGAATTCCTATGACGGATCCTGTGGGTTTTAAGCTTGATTACTATGACCTCCAGACCAGCGAGTCGTTCGGCAAAACTTAAGCCTGAGGATGCTTAGCTTATACTCGGATTAAAAAGTTGTGTTAAATCTAGTATGAACTTATGTGAACGTAGTCTTGGCGCGTGACCACCACTAAATGAGAGATCGATATATAGCTCAGCTTTACAAAGTAATATAGGGTCTAATTGGAATATCAACCCTGCGCACGGCTGTATACCGAGGCAACTTAACGAGCGGACCCTGCAGTCTTAAGTTCCGCCGCGTCCAACCTTAGCCCAAAAACCACGAGCGCTAGTCACTGAACTAAAAAAAGCGTCCATGTAGGCCTAACGGGAGATCGTGGACCAGCCCAACGCACAACCACTTAGTAAACAGCCGTCGCATTCTAACCAGCGTGCGTTGTTAATTAATCAATTTAGGAGCCAAGGTCAGGAGCGATCATACGACCGGACAAGTACGTGCATGGTGCCAGGGGTGTAGTTGCGTAGGGGCAGCCTCGTAGCGCAACTACGTTCCCCATGATACTGTCGGGACAAGCTCCTATTGGTTGTTATGCATCATCGCAGATTATCGCACTGGCGGAATCGCCTTCAGTAGACTGCACGGGCCGTCTTTACTTAAGTTAACCGAGCGAATCCAGCAAGTATGATCTGCCTGGACCGCGGCACAACAATTCATACATAAGTACTTTGCGCTCAAGAGGACACAGGTGTGTACGTGGGTAGCGGAACCGAATATAGGTAGAGAAGCAATTGCGCTGGCGCCCCTATGGTTCCTAGGGGTTCCTAGCATAGTCACACGAGGAGGGGCATCTGGCGCTTAATTGATCGCAGGGACTATTGCACGGGCTGAAAAGTCAAGCTGACGCAAACTGTACTGTGGTCCGGCTGCGACATAGATCTCATCACATATTAGGTTGTGAATTGGTGTAAGTCGAGTTACCGCCATAGTAAGGCCCGCTGACTAATCCGGACTGACTAATGGCGGTATAACTTGGGCTTGGAGGTGGTGGAACGCGGAGGCTATCGCCGCAAATTCCTCTAACCAGGTGAGTTAGCAACACTAGCATCTGCTATCTAGAAACAGAGCAGACCGAGCTGCGAACGCCATTGGCACTCACTGTATGACCCCGAGGTTTATATGTTAAAGGTTTCGCATGACCAGGCTCCCGATGACTATGCCCAATGTTGATATGTTAGACAGGAGACGACAAGGTGAAGAGCCTTAATTACTAATGGTCCGAGTGTACTAAGGATGCATACCCTTTGCTAGCCCACCCCGAGATTACCCGGCACATCGTCAAAGGCATCGGAATTCCACGGGTTCTTTTGCCGTAACTTTACTGTGTCGACCTATAATGACCTGAGATACTAGGGGGGTTTTCAAGGAACCTAAGGAGGAAGAAAAGGAAGATAACTATCCAACGAAGGTTCTGGTGGAACAAGCTGAATCATCGGATACGCGTCAGGCATACCTTTAGGATGGCTATCTTAAAAATTCTCACGTATATTTGACGGTCGGATAAAGCTGGCGTACAAAGGACATATAGTCGTCTGCTCGAACTCAGTACGTCGGAAGATCTAGATGATCGGTATTATCTGTGAAAGTGGGAACGTGCATGGAAAACGCAACCGCGCCCTATTTGTGACTAGGAATTTCATCCAGCTCCGAACAGTCGAACACGACCGCCGGTTGAATCTTAGTGCAAATCAATGACGCGCACTTACTCCCCGAGAATAGCCAGAGCGATCTTAGTGCCGTTTGATTTTACAAAGCTTGGCCTCTTCACTGCGGGTGATGCCGTAGGGATCTAGGGCGGGGTGTATGATTTGTTGCGTGACGGCAAGGGCCTGCAATCTCCCAGTTACCCGATTTAGCCGTCCGCTATCTATTCACGCGGACATCATCCTGCGAAGTTAATAAAACAGTTCTGACCGGTATTTTCGGGCACTTCGGGGATCAGTTCGATCTAACGAGAAGGCAATCGGTGTCGGCATAGTGGCGCTCCTTAGTACGCCAGGCTCTTTTTATGCTCATGATATTTGATCTCTTCCAATTAGAGAGAGTACTGCCTGGGGTCACTTACGTACCGAATGCCTCGAAAATATCCTCCCCTCCAGCTTAGGTGGGGGAGTTGACGTTCCGCCTAATAGAATCATCGTACGGATTGAGCGCTATTCTAACAGATCCAGTAGGCAATGGCAGCCCAGATCCCTCCTGACGCCAGCGTCGCTAGAACAAAATCCCTCGCCCATGATCGTCGTAGCCAAATCAGCTGTTACTCAACGGCGAGAAGCTAAGCACAGGCCTTAGTTTAACATTGGCGACCAGATATCCGGCGCGTGCTCGGTCTGAGATATACCATGCGTGTAAGAATGACGTGATTAGCTACGATTGAATAGATGAAAGGGAAGGTTAAGCCCTCCGATTGGGCCCGTGCAATAGTCCGTGGGGCCTGACAAGCCCCACAGCAGCGTCGAAGCGGTGCTGAGGTGTTGTCCTCTATGCGAGCCCAATTGTCATTTTTAGGGGCGGGAGCAGAAGTCACCATCCTGCTGTATTGACAGTAGTTTGATCACGGCTCATGGCTGCGATGGAGCCTTCGATTAACTGCGGAACGTGTTTCCTCATTAATCAATTGTCGTGGTCTTTTTCGGAGGTAAATAAGGACCTATATATCTTCTCTTCTTTCGCATTCTGTGCACGTACTCGGGTTGTACTTAAAAACGTTGATTCCAAGGCGCTCAGTTTTGGTCACGGTCTCCCGTGGCGTATTCTACAGGATGCGGAGTCAACAACTCGCAAATCAGAAATTCGCTAGGAAACCTTTTGAGTCCGTTGACGAAGCTTGGCGGGTAAACTACCCGTGTCACACTCCATAGGCGTGGAAAACGCGCAAATTAGGGTCTAACATATTCGGGAACAAAGCGGTTTTCTTTATCTACTAGAACTCCCCCCACACAAATGATAAACAGCGGTCTTCATCGGTGCTCGCTAACAGCACTTACCCCAACAAGGGAGGAGCTTTGTCTTATCGTTATACCACAATAATCATGCCTGCCTAAAGCTTTGTGTATTTTAATTGCGGGCCTGGTGTTAAGTAGCTGGAGGTGAAACCGGTGCAGCCAGTACTAATCATGAGAACACTTCGGCAAATGAATGACATATCAGTACTTGAACAGAAAATATATACAACAGTAAACATAACATACCTTAATGCAAAGCAACATATTTATTTCATTTTCCAGTTATGACAAATACACCCAAGACAGTTAAAACATATCTGTCTAAAAACAATTATCTATTTTCCCTAAATCAAAGTAAAATATACTTCCCTGATCTAATAATTTCGCTTATTTTCCTTAACCCAACGATGTACAAACACAACGATATGAAAATAAACTGATTTCAGATTGGGAAACACAAAGTCAAGTTAGCAATTATTAGCTTTGAGCCTCAAAACATGACGTTTTTCGAACTTTGATGAGATATCACGTAAAGTAACTTTGGGGCTTGTTAAAATTAAATTCAAACGCAAGCGGCAAACCACTCGTCTAGAGCACCATCTGGTGGCCCTGACGAGCAATGAACATTGTAGAACTACCGCCCGTGTGCATCGTTCATCCGTCCTCAGGGCAGGTCTGTGTACCGCTTGATCCACGGCAGGAACTTGCTGGTCTTGGTGTAGACGGAGGGTTTCATGGGGAGGGCGCAGCCAAAGGCCCAGCTGGTGACGCCGCTCAGATACCAGGCCTTGTCTGTGCCCTGGCAGGCGAGGGGGCCCCCCGAGTCTCCCTGCAGCCGCAGAAACAGTGATCAGTCGTCGATATATCGCAAAGCGTCACGGAGTAAATGCCCGCGCGTCTCAGTACCCTTTGGCGCTTCGTGTCAGACATAAGTCTTTGGTTCATTTGTTCTCATCTTGTTGACTTTTTTGAGGAGCGTTTGTTCATTGTCCTGTGGCCCGAGTCGTTTGTACCAAAGAGACACCTCCGTGGATACTCACCTGGTGTGTGTGAACGGACCTCAAATGTTCTATCATATATGAATAAGGGCCATTGCCTGAAACGTCACCTATTATACGTTCTGTTAAGGTAGTGTTATTGACGAATGTGTTGATGTTGTTTTTATTTGTGCTCATGCACCACTACAAATACGTTGTTGGAAAATAATGTTTGATTTGGTGTGAACATCTTCCATTCCGCCTATACAATTAATGATATTATTGAATTTGCTCACCTATAGGAAATAACCCGAAATCTCAAGGTTTAACGTTTAACCATCCCTGATCTGCAATCTACCGTGATTTCCTTAGTTTTGCTTGTCGACAAACCACTGTCTTAAATTCGTATATAACCACAACCTATATTATGTCTAACGGGCTGTCACAAATAATGCACGACGCTGCCTTTTCATTGCCCATCATCATCAACCGTGACCAATCCACTGCTGTACGAAGGCCCCCACAAGACATCACCCTCTCCCACAGTCCTGCGATGTAACAATCTTAACAACTCGGTTCCTGTGGTGGACGGCCCCTCTAGGGCGTGTTCCCTCCTTTGGCTTCAACTCTGTCATTAGTCTTCGACCACTGGAAATTACCACTTCTAGTGACGTCCAAGACCGCTTACTTTTAGTGAGAGTCACACGTGTTTTTAATCTGCTTATGTTTTCTAATCCGTGTCCCTTCTTTTGTTGTGCAACGTAATATCGAGCACTGATCTCTCCGTTTTTATTTGCATGCTTGTCAGCTTTTGTTTTGAAAATGGTCATCAGAGCATTTAAATGTGAATGAGCTATGGGAAGTGATAGAAGAAAAATAAAGAAGAAAATAAAGGCCACAAAGTTTAGCTCGATAAATGCGAGCAAAACAAAAGTCATGCAACAGTTCACGAAGCAATAGGAGTAGTCTATAGGAGGAGCACAACTGGAAAAGCATCAGAGTATGTGTACCAAAGACCAATTATTGAAAGCAGTCTGAGATCAAAAAAGAGATAAAGCAGCAAACAAAGGGCAGCATGGAGCACTTTTGGAAAACCAATGTTAATAATGAAAAGCAACGCACAAAGGCACCTCAATAAGAAACATTTGAATCAGTGCCTATTGGCTGCTGTGACATTCATACCTGGCAGGAGCTTATTGCACCGGCAGGGTGTCCAATGCAGATCATGCGTGTCGTGATTAAGTTCCCGTTCATCAGGTTCGACGAGCAGGCTTCATGGCTGAAGATCTGCATGGGAGCTTCCAGGAGGTCATAGTGTATGCCGCTCTCTGCAACAGATGAGTCACAGGCAATGAGATACAAGACATCCCACAACCATCCATCATCAGCCATGATTAATCCACTGCTGAATGAAGGCCATCCTTCATGGTCATGCGATGCAACAAGCCAACCAGTACCTTGTCCACGCCCTCAGTGACCTAACGTTGCCAATAAGAAGGCCCAATACCAAGAGGCACCAATAAGCACCAGGGCTTTTTGTTAATCAGACCTACACTCTCGAATTTTAACCTTTTAGGACCAAAAAAACTCGACCTGCATACACATCTCTAAACCAGTCAAACCAGGCCTTGCTTGCCTCACCGGCCAATGATGTCCGTCCCCAGCCCGAGATGAAGCAGGTCTTGCCGGGCTGTGGGAAATGGCTGGTGCTCGGTGGCAGGCAGATCGGTGAGACGCGGTGGTTGAAAGAGACGGGGTCACTCAGCCGCACCAGGGCAATGTCGTAGTCAATGGTGCTGATGTTGAAACGCTCGTGAGTGATGATCTGAGCCACGTTCACTATCACTGCGTTAGCACTGTCGTAGATGTACGTGATGCCCAGGTACACCTGCCACTCGTAGACGTTGCTGCTGTACCTGTCAGGGGGACGCCACATTGACACGTGGTGATGTGGACGCGGACCGATGCAGAGTTCTGTCGCGAGCCGCCACCTGCGATCAAACTTTGTCTCAAGTGTAGAAAAGTTAATTATCTCAACCTGGTCCCAACAGAATTCCTTCCAAATAACTCCTTGACTTCAACAGCTTAGAATTAAAAATACTTTCAGTTATGTTTAAATTTAATTTAAAGGAACTTGTTTCAGTTTTGGTTTAACACTTAGGCTTTCGCAACCAATATCATAGATCGCATAAATATAAATGTGTCGTTATTTCAGTTTTGACATTCACAGAGTGAGTATGGCTCTGTGGTTCCATAATGCTTTGGGGGTCCATGTTGTGCATTTATTAGCAAATGTGTCAATGTCTCCCGTTTTTTTCGACAACGAAAGAAGCCCTGCCCCGATGATGCAGCAGGACTCATGTTCTGCCTCACGGCAGGTGTGGGTGTGTGCGTACACAGGAATTTCCTGTATTGATGTTGAGTTTGGTCACGTGACCAGGAAGTTACGATTTGACATTCTCTAAGCCACGCAGCAGGGTGTCAGCCATTACATAGAACAAAATGGAGGCACAAATAGCGTCTCAGTGAAGACTGAGACGCTATCTGTTCATTGTGGGACTTTAAGAAGCATTGTCTGTAAGTTCGTTTATGTTCTTATAATACTGGGAATGCTGTTCTAATGTTAGAATGGCCGTTATAATGCTGTAAATGCCTTTATAATGCTGTTAAATTGTTATGATACATATGAGGCCTAGTTAACAACGAAGCCTGCCACTTGCATTATTGGGAATGTTACTTGTAATTGAATAATTGAGTCAGACTTGTACCCATGTAACCTTATTTCGATCTTGAGAGCAAGGATGACGAAATATCTCATCCACAGTTCAGTGTTATGTGCAGTGCTGTACATTTAGGCTGCAGTATGGTGATTACACGATGTGCCCTTATTTAACACAGTAGCTTATTCTCTTGTATAGCTATTCAGTATTAACAAATGCTGTATTTTGTGCTGTGTTTTTCCATCAGTTTTACCTCGTTCAATTCATGTTATACGTTTGAAGTCAGATGTTCACCCTGGCTCTGAAGGTTTATTGAATGCGAGGTTATCTACTCGGATAGTGGTGCAACGCAGCGCACAGCGAGGCCGAGACAACTCACATGAAGCAGTGAGCAGCCGCTACGAGCCAGCGCTCGGAGATGAGACTGGCGCCACACACGTGGCTCCCGTAATTGCGGAGGCTTGCCTGCCAGGGCCACTTGCCACTCGTGGCGGGCGTCCCCCCAACAATGCGGTCCCTACCACCCGCAGAGTATTGGACGCCGCATCCTGGGCACGCACAGGGAGAACAAGACAGCAAATGAGCTCCAAGGGACGAGTGTCATGAGAATCGTAATTCTGCCAAACTCATAAATTGTTCATATTTTCACAGTCATTCACTGCCATTCAACCTCAGTTGTGTCTAATCGATAACTAAACATCATATTGCAATAGCGTTATAATTTCCATCTTGGTAATGAATTCACCACTGACCTTTCATAGATGGCACCTGCGAAGTTTCAAGAAAGCTCAGGTCGAACCCTTTCCCTGCAACAAAAAATAGGGAGCTTTAACATGACTAAGAAGCATCATTCTTTCCTTTTTCAATCCGCTTGTCATGGAAGGGTTTGTGGCGGCAGCGTGTTGAGCAGGGCTGTCCAGACTTCCCTTTCCCTGGCAACGGACTCAAGTTCTTTCTGAGGAATTCCCAGGCGTTCCAGGCCAGCCGAGCGACAAGTCCCACCAGCGTGTCCTGGGCCAGTCCCGGGGTCTTCGCCCATTGGGACGTGTTTCTCTGGTAGAGTTCCAGGGGGAGTGTACTGGGGGTCCTCCTTACCAGATGCCCGAACCACCTCAACTGGCTCCTCTCGATCCAGAAGAGCAGCGGCTCGACTCGAAGGCTCTCCCGGAATAGAGCCCTCACCCAATCACGGAGAGTGAACCTGACAACCTTGCAGAGAAACCTCATTTTGGCTTTTTGTACCCGCGATCTCATCCTTTCGGTCATTACCCAAAGCTCATGGCCATATGTGAGGGTGGGAATGTAGATCGACCTGTAAACCGAGAGCTTTGTTAGAGAACTCAGCTCCCGCTTCACTTCCATGGAACGGTACAGCGCCCGCATCATTGCGGATGCCGCACTGATCCGCCGCCCGATCTCCCACTCCCACCTACCATCACTCATGAAAGAGACCCTGAGGTACTTAAACTCCTCCACTAAGGGCAGCTCTTCCCCTCACCTGGAGAGCACACATACCATCTCTGGGAGTGAACCATGACCTCAAATTTGGAGGTGCTAATCCTCATCCCAGTCGCTTCGCACTCAGCATCAAATCGTTCAAGTGCAAGCTGGAGATCACAGACTGACGAGGCAAAGAGGACAACGTCATCTGAAAAAGCAGCGACGCCACCTCCATGCCCCTGTACTGGATACTCTCCATACCTCGGCTGTGCCTTGATATCATGTCCATGACAATCACAAACAGGAGTGGAGACAAGACGCACCCTTGGCCTAGTCCAACACCCACAGTGAACGACTTTGATTTAACACCAAGAATACGGACACACCTCTCACTCTGGGAATAGAGGGACCGGTTAATGCACAAAAGCGGCACCGGTACATCATACTCCCGCAGCACCTCCCACAAGACATTGTGGGGAACACGGTCATATGCCTTCTCCAAGTCTACAAAGCAGAGGTAGACTGGAGAAGCATACTCCCATAACCCCTCAAATATCTGTGAGAAAAAAAGAGCTCGTCCATTGTTCCACGCTAAACTTAGTGTTAATATGAACGTCACTTTGTATCAAAAGTGACGTTCATTGGAAACTACCCTTTAAGTTGACGTACATTAATTAATATGATCTTATCTAACATGTATATAGCGCCTCAACCAAGGCACTGTACAGTGATATAACTATAATACAAGATGAAACAAGATGAGTGGATGCGATATATGTAAAATGAGGTGGTGGTGATGATGCGTGGAATAAAGGAAGATGGTAATGAGATGAGTGGATCGATGATGGGCGACCATGGGGAGATTGGGACAGGAAGGAGGGGTGGGCACGAGAAAATGATCATTGAGTTTTAAGAGAAAAGCGGAAGGTTGCAAGGGCAGTTGATTCCGGTGAAGGGGGCGAGGAGAGAGAACGAGTGAAGCCGAGGCTGTGCGCATGGAGGGGGAATAGAAAGAGACAGCAAAGCATTAAAATACAGACAGCGGGCAGGAACGTAAAGTGAGATGAGAGAATAGAGGTAAGGATTGCGACGCAATCGATTTTTTTAACATCCACATTCTCAGTCTCAATAAGCACAGACATTTTCCTAAACAAAAGGTTGGGATTTACACGAAAAAAATGGACAAACTGAACCAGCATGCGATTTCTATCTTAGAAAGTGGTACAACAGGCATTTACTTACATGGTGTAGCCTACTAATTGACTGCGTATTATTTTATACTTGAAAACTAGCTTACCCAGGTGGTGCTATATCAGCATGCGTCAATCAAAGTCAAAAGGCTACGAGTTGGTTTGCAGCGATGTGGAAGGAGAGGTGAGACAAAGGAGGAGATGAGATGTGGAGGAAAATGAGTAATAGGACGAGGTGAAAATACATGAGGAAGAAGAAGAAGTTGGAAGATGACAACATTGGCTGGGCTTCCCACGCACAGGGCCGATTGTTTCGGAGGCGGAGGAGCAGCTGGAGGCTAGAAGATGTCGATCGCACGGATGGGGGCAGCCTGGACCCGCAGAAGGAGCCAAGGCTGGTGTTTGGAGACCTCCACCCGTCATAGACGGTGAGGCTCTCATTGAGACACAGGGGGTCGTCCTCCAGTCTAAACACACACACATAAATACAAAGACAAAGATCCCCTGTGTAGCCTTAACAGACTGTTGGGGCAAGTGCTGTTAGCGATCACCTATGAAGGCTGGCATGGCACACGAGGGGGTGGGTGGCCAACACCACGCCCGGCCACCTTTGTTTCCCCGGCGACGATGTTTACACACCGCACCAGGTACTCATTTGAAGCTGAGTCGACCTAGGGAAGGCCTAGGACCAGTCCAGATAATCGTCACTGGTGCTGCCCGTGAGCGGGAATCAAACCTGGGTCGCCAAGTTCGTAGTGCAGGACACTAACCGCTACACCACAGGACAACATCCCCAATGCTGTTAATCTTTCCTATACTGTTGAAACATGGTGTGAGTGGCCACATTTTTCTTAAGTGCTGAAATTCACAAATGTACAGCCCTTTGTCAATCCACTCCTGGGCGAAGGCCTACCACGTTGGTCATGGGGGCTGTTTGGCCATACTTCTCCATGCTGGTCAGAGCTGGTTGATGAAAAGGGGATAGGAAAGTCAACACCCACGTAAACGTGCATCTCATGCAGAATGTATGCCTCACCTAAGCGATGAGAAATTGAGTTTGACGTTGAGGCCTGGGCCGGCGTTCACTTCCCACACGAAGAACAAGGTGTCGTTGTAGAACGGGGTCACGTCACCCGACGAGATTCTCCCGGGAGACTGCAGCACAGCAACCGTTTCGATCTTCATCGCTGTTTTATCCACACAACGGGTGATATGAAAACAGTGAGCATGTGCTTAGTCAACCATCATATTATTAAAATCACACTCCGAATGCATGTATTTAAAGGACTTCTAACTTTAAAAAAAGATGCTAACATAAGTAAAAAATGTTGTTACAAATGTTGCCCCAACTCCCATGTCGCTTTGCAGGTGTCATACAGAGAGCATAACTTCACATTGTGGCCTAAAATGGCCATGGAAGATGACAAAACCAAAACACTTTTCTTTAGCATATTCTTAATCATTTAACAATCATTTGCACGATTGAATTCCTCACAGCTGGCCCAAGTTGAATTATAAAAAGTACATTCAAATGTCACCATTGGTCACATGGCTGGGACCTTAAAACCCACTGCACAAGAGTAGCTTGGTCACTCGTTTCAAATGGTAACCCACGCCGCCACAAAAATATGTTTGGAGGGAGTTCTAAAGAGAACGGTAACACAATGACAAATAAAACATGCAATGTGGTGATTGAACAGAGTATGGGTTAGAGGAATGGTCCCTGATAGAATTAGTTCATGAAGCTGCTTTACATTCAGTGCTATCAAGTAAAGGAGCTCCACCCCAGATGTAACCAGGGTATTCCAACTGCAGTTGGACCTGTGCATTTAACAGCCAAAAGAATCAGATTCAAGACCAACTTTACAAGTGGTATGGCAGGAATTAATTGTTGTGGACATTAAAGTCCCCATGACCAAAGACCTCCTTCTGGATGATGCTGATACAAGGGTGTGATGATAGTCATAAGAGCAGAGAACAATAACCTGCATTGGTTTCCTACATTTGGTGAATGATATACAGGACATTTGCATTTGATGGAAAAATTAGATATGAAGATCCACAGAACATGAAAACTGGTTGCGGATATTTCAAGATCAGCATTCCCTGATGCAGAGACAAGAGAGTAAATATATGAAGAAATCTACCTCTGATCTGCAGAGAGTGAGCAGCGTTTTAGGCTGGAAACATGAAGGGAATGTTTTAATATGGTGATAACCAAGTTTTTATTCTAGACTGTATCGAATACTCTTGTCATGTGATCTTTAATCTGATTTAAATTTCTTTCTTTTTTGCTTGGATTTATATTTGCTTCATTGTTGTATTTTGTTTAACACGCAAGGAGGCTTTCTTGACCAATATCATCCATAATAGAGGTTTTTTTGGGTCGTTAAAACCCGCCACCACCCGACACAGCCAACTAGAAAGGGTTGTCACGTACACAGAACGTGCCAATTCGTCACTAGTACAGCACAACGGTGTGGCTTGGCTCTCCAACACACCGGTGTGCTGTACTAGTGACGAATTGGCATGTTCTGTTTACGTGACAAACCTTCTTAGTTGGCTGTCGGATGGTGGCGGGTTTTAACGACATATTTATATATTTACGCGATCTAACCTAAAAAAACCTCTATTATGATTGTTGTATTTTGTTCTTGCTATTGTTATTTTGGTGACCAAGGTCATTCTCACTAAACGAGACTCTCCTAATCGTTTGAGTCCTCACAAAATACACTCAAACATGAGCTTAAACTCTCCGGAAACAAAAACCAGATAAACAAACAAGATCAAGTCTGTTGAAGACATATAGATATATCCTTGTCATTTTCCCAGACAGCTGAAGAACAGGCAAGGCATCATGTATGTGTTGCTTTCTAGTATTTATATTGTGGGAAACCCACGAAAGAGACAGCTACTGAAGTAGATTATGTCGTATCAGCTTCTGAGAAAATTATCCATGATGTAATCATTGCAGAGCTCGTCTATATAAAAGGATCTGTTCTTGGTCCTATACTTCACACTCGATTTAACCATAGTTCAATAGGTTCAGCAAAAGTATTGCCTTAGTCTTACCTTCATAGAAGATTTGGAATGGTGGATAGTAGTATCTACTCGGGCTGTAATAAGAGAGGTAGAGGGAATTCCCCGTGGACAGAACTGGAGGTGGAACAATGTATCCACTGAATCGGCCAAGGTAAGGAGCCTCCTGAGATACTCCATCGTAAATGTCAATCTTGTACTCGTATGACATGCTGCAGACAACAACAAAAAAGAAGAGTCAATAACAACTTTGTTTATATCCCACAATGTGAGTTTTGTCTGGCCACTCAAGCTACCTAATTCACCCACCACAGCTTAAAACCTTAAGCAAAACTTTGCAATAATCTTTAAAAACACACACACACAAAATCTTTGCAAGGAATGTTATACAATTATTACCTGAATTGTTGGAAGGAAAGCTTGATGATGGTGTTGGGTGGCGTGTCTATTGTCCAGACACAGTACTGGCTGTACTCACCACTAATATACGGGGTCGAAATTGAACCTTGCCACCCAGACATGTTCCCCCCACATGGCAACGGTAACTGATGACGAAGAGAACAAAACATAATTCGACAAGACTATTAATCTAGTTCCATATATGTTTGAGATAAGCTATTTGCTTCTTTCAACGTACGTTGAACGTACGTTGAAAGAAGCCAATGATCATACATGTACACTGAACGGCCACATGAATCATGCTTATATACACAATGTCACATGTGACATGTAATACACACACAGAAATCTCACATGTATCTGAATGATTTTGATGAAACAAGCAATGTTAGTGAGAACCTACTAATTCTAGAACAGTGTGTTCTACTACCTAGCCGGGTGCTCACTAGTGATCCAGGTTTTATTTCTGGTCATGTATAGACATGACCAGAAATAAAACCTGGATCACTGTCTGAACTGTAATTGTTTTTTAACAACTTACTATGTGGATAATTTGTGTTAATAATTCCAGTAATTTCGATGAGGTGTAATTTGAAAGTCTGTGCAGTTTATATAAAAAAGATTACCTTTGATGAAATAACGTTGTCAATTTAGCCAATCACCTCTGGCACTGCTCGTCAGTTATACATTTACAATAAGCTACACGAGCACCATTTTAAAATCATATCATAGATGGGCATAGCCCATCTTACCTGGGCCCATCGATTATATGCGAGCAACGTCCTGGTACGTGTCATCATGTAGCGTCATCTTTACCTCATGCGCCACAACCGTCAAAAACTGTCACTTTTTCAATGATTCATACTCTTAGTTCTTTCGGTAAAGTCACGTAGGTAAAAAATTGAAATTAAAATTAATAAAATAAACAATAAAAATCACGACGTTTCGGAGGCAACACAAGTCTCCGTCATCAGGTGGGACCGTCACAGCCAGATTAGCTGCATCAAGTGATGCAGCTAATCTGGCTGTTAATTTGAATTCATTTTTACCTACGTGACTTTACCGAAAGAACTAAGAGTATGAATCCTTGCAGTCACGAAAGCTTCAAATCTAGAACTTTTTCAATGGTTACACTTTCCTCATTATTGTGCTAAATAGTCTGCAGTTGAATTGTATTACGATGAATAAAATGCCACAATGTAATTTTCCTGAATAAAAAAACCCCATCACTTTCAATTCCTCAGATTGCTGTAAGGTGAATGAACTCCCTAAAGTGATAACTACTGAATTACTTTGAATACCATTGAATTACTTCCCAGGAGTACCCATCGAGAAAAATATATATCTTGCAGAAAATTCAGTTGTATTTTGCCGAATGTATTCTGCATGATTGTCAATGTATTGTACACTTGTAGGAACCTCCTGGTTACACCATCCCACAGGGGATTATTGTGTCCGTCCGTCCGTCGTGCATCCAAAAATGGGAGGGGTGGGGCTGGGTGGAGAGGGGAGGGTGGGGAGGGGCTGGGTGGGGGTGGAAGGGTGGGAAGGGTGGGGCTGGGTGGGAGGGGCTGGTCACCCCGTGGTGCTCTTGTAAAACTCAACGTTTAACCCACTCACGCCGGCCTGTGCCCGCCCTCACAGTTGGAAATATTTACGGAATACACCACTCCGCCGTTGACCCTGGCCATTGACCGAGCAACCAACGTTCCTACCAGCTCCCTCCGCAGGAATGTGTTTTGTGTTTAACATTGTGGAAAAGGTTGATATTACTATCAGGTCTATAATATCAGATGTATTTGCCATTTGTTCACATGTTGCATTGTATTGAATTGTGACACAGGTCTCCCATGCAAAGGGACGGTTCGTCTCAATAGGCTCTCAGCTGCATAAAATAGAGAAAATGTATGCATAGGATGACAGTAAAGTGTATGGGCCACAACAGAATTACACTCCAGGTCTCTCTCAGATGGTGTGACCAAGAACACGCCTGGGTACCTTTGTCGTCCAAATGCTAATATTTACACACTGCACCAAGTACTCATGTATAGGTTCAGATACCACCTGCCGCTGATGTGCAATGTCTGTGAGTGGAACCTACGTTTCTGGGACCACGGCACGATGCACATTACACACGTTTCAGAAGTGGACATACATGCACAGAGACAAGCCTTCACCCAACTCTACCCATTTGGTCTGCATGATCTCGGAGGTAAGTGCTGTTGGCATGGCAATGCAAGGGGCGTTTGTGGCCAGCACACATACACATTTACGAATAATGGGAAGGAGACATCAACCTCCTACCCTATGCTGCACTTTCACATGTCTCTGCAGTAATGCCTGCTCGGTCCCGCGGTTAGCTGTAATTTATGTTTCATTTATCCATAATTATAATGCCACTATGTTCTTGGCATCATGACGCAAGAGATGGAAACTTCCGTCTGGGAAATGTAATTGCAGGGTACCACACCATTTCAGGGAACATCTCCAATAGGTGATGTTTGAAACATTGGAAATCACTCAAGTATGACTCTTTCTTCCAACAACATATGGTGATCCTTTTATGCAGTCACTGATACATTTAACAATGTATTGCATTAGAGAATCTGGTTTCACCACAGATTTGAGGATTTCAGTGGAATGAGCTGACTGCTGACACGATTTCTGGACACCCGAGCCACCGAACCACCTCTTTTTGGATTGTTCATCTATGTAGTGACATAGAATGGGTCACTACTGTGCGTAGCGCTGGTTACTGACAGAGAGGGGAATTGTTGGTGTAGCAGCCGATCTGCCAGCAGAGCATGCAATGCCATGGAATGGGTCACAAGGATGCGTAGCACTGGTTGCTGGCAGAAAGGGGCAGAAGAGGACGTAGCAGCCCGGCCGACTAGAGGACACGTGATAGGCCGGGGTAAGGGATGTGGGCCAAAGGTGACTGAGGGGACACGTGGGGAATAGCCAGAACCTTCTGGTGGGTTCCAGAAGGGGGCGTGGCCGAGGGCGGAGCCAGGCCACGCTGGGGGCATAAAAGGGAAGTCCCGAGGCTGGATCAGGGCTGTCTGTTGTTGGAATGGAACCCGTCGTGCTACGTCTTAGTGTCCGGCATCGTGGTCAGCATCATGGGTCAGGCAGCGTGCCGGCTGTTCTGACCAGTTTGTAATTATCCTGTGTGTGAACAAGTGTCTAAGTGTAGAATAAACGTGTTGCCTCCTACAATTGGTGTCTCAGACGTGACTCACTACATCTACATAAGCCACGTTCGATCCCTCGTGATCATCGCAGCAACACTCAAAACAAGGTCAGCATGTTCCGCTTCATGAAACTGCCACAATTACAGGTCTGACGGTTTGCCTACACTCATCATATACATACAGCACGCACACATGAAAAGCAATGCACAGTCGAGTAGGTCGTGATTAACGCACAGGAACTTGGACCATACCTCTGTAGTTCATTTGAAACCCACGACCTTCGTTTTGCCCGTCAGACGTGAACACAATCCTCGCTGGTGAAGTCAATGTGACACTCCTGTATCCACTGGTCCCACAAAGCCTGTCGGAGCACCGAAGTGCTTTCATTGTAAATCTGGAGACTGTCTGCGGTGCATCCATCGGATTCCTCAATGCTGTGGGTAAAATAGAGTTATCATCATATACGGGTAATTAGTGACTTTCAACACAATGCACTACGTGCTTGAAACAGCTGTCTTGAAATGCCTAAATACGAAAACCAATTTAACACGTAGGCTTTTGCGACCAATATTATTCACAGTAAAGGTTGTTTGTGTTAGATCGCGTAAGTATAAATGTGTCGTAACCCTCCACCACCCGACACAGCCAGTAAGGTTTGTCACGTAAACAACGCACCAATTAGTTACTACTTCAGCCCATCGGTGTGTTGGAGAGTAAATCCACAACATTTACAATTTGAAAACGACATTCCTCTGGTAATTGCATCCAGCGTCATCGGGCGAATTGCCATCGGCAATGTTGCATTTTTCAATGTGTATTTAGACTTGTATATCGATCCAGTATGCACTATCACCTGTTTATAAAGGACTTCATTATTATTTAATTGGTATTGATGAGGTAACTTGGTTCTGGGATTTGCAAAAATTATCTCGTGATTAATCATTTGCTTAGTGGTCTGAGTCAACTTGGATTCCACAGCTGTCTGACTGGAATGATGTCAGGCGCGTTTCAGAGCATTGTCACGAGAAACATTTTGTTAGAGATAAAATGTATCTTGGCCAAGTTTTATGTGTCAAAAGTAATCAACAAGTTCGAAATTAAAATAGTTTTGACTGATTCTGATGCAACGTGTATCCTAGTTACCTCTGTCATATAAAACGTTCCATCTCGGGTTTTTTTTCTCCAGGAAGACATTTTGATTAAAGAAATAAAAATATAATTGCGTGCATATCAATTCGTGCTTTTCGCACACCTGAATTTCTCTGAGTGACGTAACCATGATCCACCAGTACTTACTCCATTCCGTAGAAATAGATGTAAATTTCTGCGTCATCTGGTGCCTCGAATCTCCACTCGCAATGCATATTGTAGCTGTAGTCATTTGGGTAGTTTGGGGAATATATCCATCCATAGGTGTTTTTCAAAATTCCCTCCACATCCAAATATCTCATCTAATTAGGAGGAAATATGTTTTAGGCAAGATATAGACAAGTCTCCAATGTTCAAAGGCTACGATATCGAACTATCGCACACACTTTTAGGTAAGCTGTGTCAATTGCAAGGAAGGGCACTTTAAATAGCACTTAATCAGAAAGTTGCGTATTCAAGTCCTGGTAGTGGTAGAGTCAGTCCATCATCCATCTAGGGGTAAAAAAAATTAGTACCACTTTCTGGGAAACAAAAATATCAGTGATGTCCTATGCAAAATTTGGCCTCCAGCATTAAACACGTGGAATTTCCATCATCGTAAATATCACCCATATATAACAAATAAAATAAAAACATTACAGCCCCTATGTCATTACACTGCTGGATGAAGGCCTCCTTACACCATGTCGGTTATGCGGGTTGTTTGGCCATATTTCACTACGCAGGTGAAATAAAACAGAACTCTACATGTTTGATGTTAACACTGCTGTAGAAAATAAAATAAGTAGAAGAGCAGAATGGCTGTTGTTGTGCATCGGTGTGCGATCCCATTTCTATTTCATATTCATTGCATTCACATGAGCACACGCACATTTATCATGCTTGACATTGAAAAAAGATTTTAATTTTTAATTCAGGTGGCAGCTCGCTAGTTCCAGACAACACATGCAGGTGTTTGACTGAATAGGTGAACACGATTAATGCAGTAGCTTCGTTTGTGTATTCTCCCATCACAAGCGTGCAGGCAATCAATGCTACTGCTCCCCATAAAAAAAAAAACTGGTCTGGTGTAACCTTTCTGGACAGTCTATGAACTGGCATCTGTGTTCAGGGTGACAGGAATTGATTTGTACCAAGATGAGGTGGTATTTTGTTGAACTTTATTCCATACATACTGCGTAGTTTTCATAGACCTATGTTGACTGAGAAATCCGTCCTGGTTTCATCACTAGACCACACTCTCGTCTGACGATGCCCTATTATTACAATTTCACCAGATTGCAATTATAAATTGACAATTAAACCAGCTCCATGTCAAGTTTGTTGCGCCCAATGTCCTCTGAACACCACTCATAGGCCCACCCAATGCCTACTATTGCCATTAGCGCTGGAGGGGCTTAATGTTGAGCAGCCCTATCCCTACACTGTGGGGACAATTTGGCACCAGTCTATTGGCAAAATAACCTAATTTAAGAAATACCATAATCTCAACTCTTTTGAGCTGGTGACTATGATAAGGCCTTTGTGCATAGGGTTGCCACCTTTTCGGCCAAGTTTATAATCACTATGCAATCAATTATCATAAAGTTCCGATGTGGTGACATCGCGGGATGTCACTGTGCAGTGCCGGCCCTAGAGAGGCACAGCGTGCGGTGTAACGATATCACGGACGCCACACTGGTGTGGGTGTAGTACCAGCCCTAGAGGGGCCCGGTGAGTGCTGATTGATCGCGCTAGATAGCAACACGCTTGGCGTGCAGTGCCAGCCCCTACAGGACAGGGTGTGGGAGTGCCGGCCGTAGGAATGAGGTTACTAAAGGCCATGGCACTCTGGTTGACCCGAGAGGACATGTGACCAGTTAAGTCTACAAAGGGGCCCCAAGTGGGGGCTAGGGGGGTCACGTGGTTGGGATCCAGATCCTTCCCGAGGATTCTGGCAGGTGGTCGTGGCCAAGAGCGGAGCCAGCCACGCCACAGAGAAGATAAGCCGGGTCCCGAGAGGGACCAGGGTAGTTGTTCATCCTGGAAAAAACCTCGTCTACGTTCTACGTTCTCCGTTCAACGAGTCTCCAACACTTGGACCTGTAATTAGTGTAGCTAGCCTGGTGGTCACCACCATAGATTGTTATTCTGTTAAGGGGAAGTTACCCCGTGTGTTGGAGTTAAATAAATGGGTTGCCTCCAAGGCTACGTCTGCGACTCAGTTGAATGCACTACACCAGTATTAGATTTCAGTACAAAATAAATTCCTGCTACCCGAGCACATATGTCAATTCCCTGGATTGTAAGAGTCAAACCAGACAGGTGGAAACCCGTTGTGTGAAGCATGGAGATGCCATCTTGACATACCAATGCATGCTGATTTTTTTTTGCTGATGAAATATTTATATATACTGTATTCACAAACATCTGACACTCAAGTACTTACTTGGGTTTATAGCAGTGAAGTTCCCAATAATATAGCTTGAATTATTGGAGCACCCTTTGTTAAATCTGACGATGAGCTGATTTTCCGAAGAGTAATATTGATATGGATTTGGGGAATTGTAGGACGGATTCATTTGGCTCAATGACCCATTTTTAACGTTGTAAAAAGATGCACAGTACGAGTCATAGATCCTGAAAGAAAAACATAATTAATGTACGACAGCACAGTCCGTATAATAACGAGCAAGACATTAAGCAGTGTTTTTATTGGCTAATAATTATTAGTCACTATAATATGGAACCACTTTTAATTATGCAGGAACACATATTTAAGCAAACTGATATGTGTAGAGGTTTAACATTCAGGCCTATATACAAAAAGACCCAATGCTTCGTGGGGCTCTGTGTAGATGAGGCAAATATGAGATCTAGAGACCAACACCGAGACACAGAGAATTGCAGAGACAGACACACAAACAGATACACGGACAATTACAAACACAGAAAGACACAGAGAATTGCAAATGCACAGACAGAGGCACAGACAATTACAAGCACAGTGGCCATATAAATACATAAATCCAAACACAGAGATTGACATATAGATAGATAGAAACAATGAGACAGAGAGAGGCAGATCATTCTGAGGATGGTGTGCTGAAAGCTGCACATGACTAGTTTTTGTACAAATGTAGAGGCACTGCAATGACCAAGCTTATAGCTATACAATTCTTAATTAAGGACAGTTAAAAGTTTAAATGATCAGCACTAACAATGGTTAATAAAGTCACAATGAATTATACAACTTAACATTTTAATTTAATTGCATTATATAAATCATTTAACAGGAAATGGCTGTTGTAAAACATGATTCATGATGGCAGAGCATGCGCAGTCTCACAAGCACATGAATAACAAATACTTCATGGTAAAAATAATATCGTCACAACGAGTGTGTTTTAATGATGGGTTATCAAGAGCTGCATGGGCCAAAGAAAGTCATACATGAGAGTCAAAGCACAAGTTTAATAGCAGTGGCAGTCCCATGTCACGCTAAAGGGGGTGGGGGGGAATTCACAGTAGAGGGAGCAGATTTGCTAAGATTTCTGATCTGGCTGTGTCCAGCCATTTGTGTCACAATTCTTTCAGAATGTGGAGAAAGCGATCTAACCCAAAGACTTCTATGTGCCAATGGATGTTGGTTATTGGGGTCTGTGGAGGGAGGGAGGACTGGAGAAATCAGAGCGAGTCGTTAAGGTTGATGTAAATGAGGCTACAGCAGGGATCCGCACGCATGAAGTCCACTGCTATTTATAACAGACGGAAAAAAAAACGGACGCTATCCTCCTTCACAATAGAACCCCTTTTTTTACACATACAACCTTCTGGGAGTGCATAACTTCAGCAACATTGGTTTAAGACAAGCAAACGCTGCACGAGTTTCAACATTCAGCATCTCATCAGAATGCTGTGTGGCTGATGGGATGTGTGAATACTGCTTTAAATGTGTTTATGTGAAGGGACAGATTATGTACACAATGACGCTCATGGTTATGTTGTGCTATGGAAAACAGGGTTGGATGTGATGAGAGAGGAAGCCAGAGAGAAGGGGGCTACTGTTTGCTGACAACTCAGTGCTTGAACCCAGAATTTGACAAGTTTTCTGACAGTGAATGTAAACACATCTGAGAAAGACACTTGGACATATCACCTCAAGACAGGATCTATAAGTTCTGCCTCAGGTTTATGAAATGTCCATGATGAGTCCCTCTCTATCGCACGGTTCACTTACAGATTTGGGTTCAGTTGAAACTGAATGATTTTTCCCGTGGAGACCGTTATTTCCCAGATGCACGATGAGGTCACATTGCCATCAAAAAGATTGGCCACGAGGACACCATCGTCAGCATTGACCGCCTCGTAACACACATCTGATGTGGAGACAGGGGAGAACAGAGCACGAGGAATCATGCATCCAGCACTAGGGCTTACGTCCGCTCACGTGTTAAGTTTAACTGCCGCTTATAGTGACATGAAACAAAGCCAACCATCCTCATGAGGATGATAATGAGGTTTATCATCATCATACGTACAAGGGCAAGCCAAAGGATACATGGTGGGTAATTAAAGACCAGCCACAGTGCGATTGTGGCCATGCAACCAAAACTATGGACAATATAGTAAACCACCGTAGTCTGTGCTCCGTCAGTGGAGGAATAACAGCAAAAAATACACAAACCCTCTCTCCTCAAGCCCTCTCGTGGCTAGCAGACCTCGACATTGGCTTATTGGCTCGTGAACATATTGCCAAACGCAATATTAACATCATGATCGTCGCCACTCATTACACTCCAACCGTTAATCCGTTGTTTGCTAAAGTGGTCTACAGAGACCGGGTGGTGGGGGGGGGGGCAGTTAAGCAACAGTTGGTGATGAGGTCACACAGTCACACCTGAAGATGAAATATCATGTTGAATCAATGCAGATGATTTGTATTACCGTCGCTCGGGCAGGCTTCTGGATTCAACTCCACGTTGTCGATCCCAGCCAGAGTCTCGATTACACTACTGGTTGTCTCAAACAGCACCTGCATGCAGAAGGTGCAATGAACAAGCGCCCTGCAGTTATTACAAACAATCCGCAAAACAACAACATGCAAAAAAATGCTGGGTGCAGTGATTTGCGCGATGCACTATCATACCCAAATATTCAAGTTCGATTCCTGACACAGCCAACATAAGTGAAGAGCGATGATTGAAAATGGAGAAAGTACAACGAATGCCTTACTAACACCGTGTTGATTAAAGGCACGGACACGTGATCCGTGTCTTGTGGCCTTGGTAACCAAGGGGGAGAGGATGCAACGGCTGGGGGGGGACGAGTCGTCTTGATTTGGGGGCCGCCATAACAATGAGGCTGAAAACCACTGTTTTAGACTGGTCAAGACTGCATTTTCCCATACTCTAGTCTATATGTATTATTTACTAAACTATAGGCTGTGTACTTCAACCCGTGTTCATACGTGGTCATAATTGTAATCGCATCAATTGAGTCCATACAAATGTCCCTTTTTCATAAATAAGCAGAATTTCATATAAAACTTATTCCAGTATAAAAGCACACTTTGCAATCATGGATTAAACGTTGTGATAATAAAATATCAATTAGCATTGATTATATTTTGATGGAATTAAAAATCTTGCTAATTGTTTCCCGAGCCTTTTAATGGCAAGCTTCAAAGACAACAGCAGCAGCCTCCAAACGCCAAGAATCGCGGTGACATCACCACAGCGTCTGTGCAAAGGATAGGTGCACTTTGAGGCCGTCACGTGAAGTGCGGTATGCTCCCTGCCAGGAGGTCACTGAGACAAAATTCAAACAAGGGCACCTGAGTGACGTCCGCGGAGATGTTCACGAACGCCTGCGACCACTGCTGCTGGTCACCGCCCACGTCCGCTACGTTGAACAGACTGGGCCTCCACAGCAGGGGGAGATTCCCGTCCCCCACCATGTCCCCGCGGCCCGATGCATCGCGGAGCGTGAGACTGGCACTGTTGTAAGGTCCAAATTTAAAGCGAAGCAGCGAGTTCCATTGAAAGGCTGCAAGACGGGGCTCAGCAGATGGCTTTTCAATTGCGCGCCGTTCCTGGGTTGAGATCTCATGCGTACTCCAGTGAAGGAACTCCCATCTGCGCACAGACACAATTGAGACTGCGACTGAACAGGCAATCCATGAAAAGGTGTGTGTGTGTTGTACAAATAATAAGTGTGCTTATAAGAATTGTCACACAGATGGAGATTTAAGCAAAAGATGAACGTGCGAGCCACTCGTCTCTTATCATATACATTGTTTTATAGCGAATCCTTATCTAATGGTTACAGATGTCACTGCGATCAGATTACTGCTACGCCTGAAGCTGAACTCCCAATTCAGAAAAAAATATGGGATGTTAAAAATATGCATGAAAATAAAGGTTAGTAATGTATTATGTTGAGAAAGAATGTTTCATTCATTGCCCTTTGCAAATTATTTATTGAAAGTACAGTTATGCATTCACCAGGACCATTTCCATGGAAATTATTGTTACAAAGTACCTCAATAATTGTGTTGATGTATTATTTCTGTGCTTGTATCGTGACTCTTTTAAGCAGGAGGTTCCTGTCAAGTTTTCGCAGTAGGGATAATTGCTAAGCATAATCCCAATTGCGTGATTTTAAGTAAAACATTTCAATGACTCACAATGGCCTACTCTTGCAAATAATGCCACAATATACATTTAACGTCCTGAATTCATTGATGACAGGTGTAGCAGAGCAGTGGAAAGTACATGGGGTAATGACATCCGCAAAATTACACGTTCGCTGTAACTACAGAAAATAGGAGAAACAATGCTTCGAATAGCTGTGTATTAAAACAATGTTGCAGTGTTAGCTGTGAACATATGTTCATTATGAAGCATTACCATATGATGGATAGGACCGACTGTCCACTATGTCCCAGTGAAAGACATCTTCAGACCAGGATCCCCAGCCACAGAAGCCTCCATTGAAATCACAGTCAAACGACTGATCCGCAGCTATTGGAGACAAATGGGTAAATACGTAAACAATTCATGACAAGATTACCACAGCTCATGATAGAACTCTCCGCAGCACGACTCACAACCTCCTCTCTACACCAAGAAGTGGGACCGTGAGTCACTGCCGGGCGTCGTCTCTTCATGGCAGCCTCCGCCGACTGGTATGCGCCACGATCATCCCGCTTGCGTGATCACAGCAGCGGCGTTCAATCCACACCGACTTTTAAAAGGACACTTAAAAACCGCACCGCTTAATTTTGAATTTCCTAAAATACTTTTCCATCAACTGACAATACAAAATATTAACATAACTGATTAAATATATTTAACGTCGAACTTTTAAAAATGTTTCCCCAGGCAAGTTTCAAGCCCACAATGTTTTGAGTTCCAAAAGGGACATCGAGCCAATCGAGCCACAGCAACAGTGGGAGCTGCTGTTTACAATAAACTGAATTTCCTCACAATAGTTGCACGCGTTTTACCCGTGGTAAGCACCATGCTACTGATTGTGTCACCAGCGCCACGCATATGTCTCCCTGGTGACGATTTTCACACTATAAGCCTGAACTGACTGAATTGGTGCCCATATCAGATATTGATACCAATCACGACTGGCATTATCCATCAAGACAAGGAATCAAACCAAGGGGATCACGAGGAAGGGCAGGGACGTCTCCACACTTCTCACTCTCACAACATCCATGCTGGCACCTCCGATTATCATCTCCGTTGGCCTGTACAGTACAAAACAGGTTCAACATACATATAACATACATTCTCATCCACTTAGGCCTCCATTCGAGCATATTAACATCATCGTACAATGTACATACCGACTGCTGTGTAGGTAGCTGTGAATGCTTCCCCATAGTAGCGGATGAAGACACTGTTCCCGTTGATTTTACAGAAAATGGTGCACACCCCCAGTAGAAGTAACTGTATCTTGGCTGAGAATAGGTGCAAACGTGGAGTCGCCATCGTAGATTGCCCATTGATAGTAGCTGTACCAACTGACAGAAAATAAAATCAGTATTCATCCGGCATCAACCCACTTACAAAACAGCACAAGAGGTGATATAAGTAACCATAACACAGGATTATATATGCATCTCTATACAGTGCTGTGTGGGACACTCATTGCATCATTAGTGCTACATTAATATACCACGACTCAGTTCATGAGAGAATATTCGGTTTATGGATATTTCCACTGGCACAAACTTTCCACAAAGCAAAAATATTGCAATTGATATATTTTGCAAATGCCAAACTATTGTTGCACACTCGAAATGAAGGACGTGGGCAGGTGCTCCAAATCGAGAGAACTGCTGTAAAACACAGTATAACTGAGCAGTTCTGTGTGACACAGCAGTTCTCAACCGAGTCGCCATTAACCACGTGACTGGTGTACGGGTCAGGTTACTCAATAAGTTTCCTTAAACCCAATTACACTATTGATAACCATCTTTGTCTTTAATCATAACTTTACACTTCACTATTCGAATATTACTTTAATCTAAGCTGTATGTCTATCTATACCATCCACTTATATTAATATCTTACATCCATTATGTGTACTGTATGTATACTGTATATTAACTGTACTTGTCACCATTATACAACTTATTACTGTACATGTGTTATATTCTTAATCGCATTGCAAGTAGTCATACTCGGGATGCATGGGCATGGTTATAGAATAAACAGTATTAGGGTTAGAGTATTAGCAGTATTAACTACAGTACGTAATCTTTTACCGTGTACAGTGCTAAACCCCCTCCTATTGAATATATCACAAACTACCATTTAAAGCCAAGCTTAAGGACTGGAACATTTCTATAACTATAAAAAAACCTTTGGGTCCTTTACCTATAAAATGCATCAGCACGTGTGTCACACAGCAATACTCAACCGAGTCGCCATTATCCACGTGACTGATGTACAGGTCAGGTTTCTCAATAACCCTGCCAACCACCTACAGGCCCGACTCAGTATCGCATGCTGGTGTACACACGTGCATTGATGTACTGCACAGCACATAAGGATCTCCACAAAACCATGCTTTACTCCATTGCTACACGAGGAAATCATTAAAAGAGTGGTCCATTCCTATTGTGCCTCACTATTTTATAATAGTGGCAGGGCAATTAGATTCTGCCACAATGTCAAGACTGCATGGCGCAATCCCTGTCCATGTAAGGAGCTGACCAGTTGGGGTCAAATCCTGCTGATACACACGATCAACACAACACCCGGGCACCTTTGTCTCCCTAGTGGCAAGGTTTACACATTGCACCAGGTACTTATTTTAGGCCGAGTTGACCTCTGATAGGCCCAGAACTGGTTCCAATAATTGTCACTGGTGTTGGCCATGAGCAGGAATCGGACTCAGGTCGCCGGGTTCGTAATGCAGCGCACTCACCGCTACGCCACCGCTCCCCACATACTGTACTTATACACACACACATATATGTGCCATCAAGGAATTTTGTAGGTGAAATTAGTAAAATATTTTACTCTCAGGCTTTTGAGACCAATGTTATAATTGTAATTGGGTTTTGGGTCAGGTCGCGCAAGTGCAATGGCAATGTGTGTTGTATACCCTCCTTCACCTGACAGCTAAATAAAGTTGTCACCTGAGCAAACACGCCAATTCAACTCGGGAATTTCGCCTAATGATGCTGGATGTGATCCACAACTGCAAAAAAAACAATGCTTTGACATTGCAGGCCGGATGTGTGGGGTGGGGGAGGAGGACAGCGAGCGAGAGGTGGCTGTATTTTTGTTATTTTATTGATAAAAGAGTTGTTGTTGACACAGACGGCCATGGCTGTAATTGATTATTGGATTGAGGGAGAAATTGGACAAACGTTGGTGATCGGAAAAAAACGTTCTCTTTATATTCCCGACGAGCAAGACAGTTCATTCCACTGCCATGGCTTTGTCAGTCTGGAACAATTTTAAGCATCATGAATAGTGTGGGATAAGGAACAATAACCACATTAGACTTAACTTGTGTAAATGTCCCATTTTCAGAATGCCACACATCCTCAAGTAAAAATCTTAGCTCGTGAATTCTCAAAACACGGCTAATTCCACTGCACTTTACAATAATACAGCAGAGAGGGGATATACTCACGGATTATATGTATTGGCTTTGGTCAGAACAATGAAGGGGCCGTGTTCTGCCTGTTGTGCCCTGCCATGCATGCGCCTGTCTGTCACTATACCATACTTAAAACAAACGACACATACACCGCCTCTGCCCCCCCACAGTCTGAAAAGCACATAGACAAACAAGGCAATGATCTTTACCTGCAAATTGATGATGCATTGATGTGCACGACGCTTCCTTCGGGGACAATTATATGCCAAAAACAGGACTGATAACCGTAGTTGCTGCCAAATGTACCATTAGTACCTTCCAGTGTTCCTCCACAGATGTTCTCTGATTTTGTGGGCAACGAGAGGCATCAAACAAAATGAAAAAACATTAAACGGTAAATGAGTTAAAACATAGCCCCTTAATTGATATATTTTTATCAAGAGTAAGACTATATACATTTCTTGCTGTGGTTTTCACACTTGATGATGATTGCTTGTGTTGCAGTCGAAACGTCGAGAGAATTTAATTGTTTATTATTTTTATTATTTTATTGTTTCCCTTCTACGTTACTTTACCGAAAGAACCAAGAATATAAATCCCTGCAGTCACGAAAGTTTTAAATCAAGAGTAAGACTGCGGCAAGAACACAAGCACTCAGACGTACTCCCGTCATTCACCTCATCACTCTGCTATCGCAAGTCACATGGTTACTGTTCTCGTGAACATCACTCACCGATTCACTCGATTCACTTACTGGCAGTTATGCACCTCCTTACTCTCCTTTAGGCACCACGGTTATCACTATGCCGTGAACTTCACTACTTGATGCCACTATCCATGTTGAGGACTCTGTCTACAAGACTGACCGTTTCATCTCATCCATATTTTGTAAGGCCAGGATACTGCATTAAGGGTAGTGACTTCCTTGTTCTACTGCTTACATAGGCAATACAGTGCACACTATCATGGTGATCATCAACCCCACCATCAAGTCACCAGCTGCATTGTCAATGTTTGTGCGAATCGTGCAGCCGTGGCCTTGGAAATATTCACCAGCTCCAGGTTGCCTAAAACTTTTATCCGTAATAGATGTTTTCAGGCTGGGCCAGATAATGATCTGACAAAAAAAATGGGTCGTTAAGACCATCCACCACCCGACCACAGCCAAGCCAATGAGATTGTCGCGTGGTGTACGAGCATTTAACGCACCAACTGTTATTGTTTCAGCCCACGAGCAAGTGAGAGAGTCAAGAAGTAAAACAAAATCTCAACGAAGTCAGAAATTCAGACTTCCTAGATTTGTATTGACATCCTGGATCTTTTCCTGATGAAATTTGATGCAGTATCAAATTCACCGTATCTAATTTTTACATTTACTTGTGAGAATTCAATTTAACGTTGAGCTGAAAAAAGTATCATTGGCACATTAAATGCTCGTGCGTGTGATCACTCGTTTTGTTTGGCTGTGTCGGGCTGAGGGTCTTAACAAATAATTTGCCAAATCATCACGTGCCCTAACCCAAAAATCAAGCATGAATCATAATATAGGCTGCAAAAATCTATGTGTTAAGTTTCCCAATATTTTACCCTGCCACTTTTCCCATAGGGCAGGATGAGCATTGTGTGGTTGTCAGTTTTTCACTGTAAAGAGCCCAAGCTCAACTCACTTTCCTGGCTGTGGCTGGACTTAGAATCAGCAGGAGAAGCAGCTCTACAGATGGATACAGATTGACTTCAAGCCTCGTGCACTTTTACCCCTATATTGCCCGTGCCCTACTCCTTTGAGTCACTTTTGCGCGCCAATAGTGGGGCACAGTTACCTCTGCTGATAATCAGACCATTGAAAAGTATACAATTAGCTGGTGAAATAGAAAATAATATCAATTGCAGTCGATTAGGAGCAATATTTACCAAAAATGTGATGAATATTGTCTTTCTTGTTGGAGGGATCAAACCCATAACGTTCGTGTTTGAGCTCTAGGCCAATACCTGTAACATGCTGTGTTTACCTGCCAGTTCACTGCCTGAGATTTAGCCAGCTTTACACATTCGGTGATGCGTGTGTCTGTGCGGTTTTTGTACACCGTTCCCAGTGGAAGAGTGCTTCCCTGTGTATCTAGATGCCTATAAAGTGACTCGTTTCTTTGAAATGCAAGTTTCACTCAATCCACCTCACTTACCAAAACCTCATGTTGTACAAAAATAATACAATGAATATTTTTACATTTTAGTTGAGTATACCAGCTGAAATGTGTCACGAATATGCATGTGTCGTTATCAAAATGATTATAAATCGAGTCACTACTTTTCAAACAACTGAGAAAAGCAAAAATTTAAGTTAAACGCTGCCTCAACTGAAACATTTAATAAATGTTACAGAACCCAAAAAGCATTGTTGAGATAGGCTACTCTTGCAAATCACACGGTGTATTTGAAGCACTAAGATTTAAAAAATACGCCCGCACCTCCACTTAGCACGTTTGGCTTCATAGAGTGCGAAACAAGTTCAACATACATACATACCTACAGAAAAGGGATATGACCCTACACCCACAGACTTCCCCTTCTTTACTAAATAGCCAAGCACATCAAGCTCACGGAGACCAAGTAGGAGATCATAAAGGGAACATGGTCTCCTAATGCCTCCGTGCACTCGCCAACATTTTAGAGACTATAGCCACCGAGCCTCTTACCGTTATGGGAGAGGAAAAGGCTAAACCCCCTTCCATTCCCCGAGCCATCCGAGGTGAATCGCAGGGTCATGTTGCCAATGGTGGACACTTGGCTGTCTGGCAGGATCCCACAAAGACGAGTCACCACCGAGCTGCTTCCTTTGTCATTCTCCAGGACGGTGAGGCTGTCGTGGTCACACTGCCGGTTGTGACTGCGAGTTCTATCAGCCCCGGGCTCATCCAGTACCCTGAGTGACAAGAAATTCATAAATAATGAACAGTGGAATTTCTAAAATAAAGTGATATAACCCAAAGTGGCAAGAGCTGGAAGCCGACAATAATTCCCTGTCCATTTAGGAATCATTTCCAAAAATAGTTTCTTCCTTTTTGGTAAATTTTGTTAATTCTGGTTCAATTCTATATGTATTGGTGAAGTTTATGTATAGACTTTGGTTCTTTCGGTAAAGTCACGAAGGTAAAAATAAAATAAATCACGACGTTTCGGGCGCAACACAAGCGTCCGTCATCAGGTGGGAAAGCGATGACGGACGCTTGTGTTGCGCCTGAAACGTCGTGATTTATTTTACTTTTAAACCTACGTGACTTTACCGAAAGAACCAAAGAGTATGGATTTCTGCAGTCACGAAAGCTTCAAATCAAGATTGGAGTTTATGTAGATAGAAAGTATGCAGACTGAACAATGGGGGAGCTTCCCCTGTTATTTGACTAACATTGAATGCGAAGCATCATTTCTATTAAATACATTTAATGTGCGTTATGGTGATGGCAAAAATGCTCGTGAGTTATGTCACACTAAAACCCAAAATACCAAAACAACTTTGAGGTGGCTAAATGTAATATGACCCTGCTGAAATGCTATTTGAGCATCTAAGTATGATTCATGAAAGTCGTGTAATTTATTGAACAATTTAAGTCATCCCAGCCAAATAAGTAAGCATACAACAATTCTCCCTCACTCATCCACCCCCTGGAATTTGATCAATTGTGACAATTCAGGGTGACAAGTTAGAGCAAATCAGCCATGAGGGAATCGTAATCTTTATCGGTTTTAAATATCCCACAGTTGTGGCAGGAATTGTTTTTAAAGCACAAATTTCCACAGATAATTATGTTGCAATGTCCGTAGGATTGATATTCTCATGACGCACTCCATACTCACTCAAAATCACGGATATATAGAAAAATAACGGATCCGGGTGGAGCGTAGACTTCCCAAGTGCAACTGGAGTTGTACTCATAGTTGTGTGGGTAGTTTGGAGATGTCAGGATCATACTTTGAGCATCCAGCCTCCCGCCACACCTCGAGGAAGCTGAAAAACAAAGCACAATGTTAGCAGGAACACTTCTTACATAAACTGTACTTCTTATACCAATATACACATGTTTGTCAAGTTTATCTCGAAAATGCTCACGTGTAAGTCTTCAAACTTGTAAGGTGATGCTGAATGATTAATATTTTTCTTTGTTTGGTAATGTTACTTGGCAGAAAATCAGTGTGTCAAAAGGATACGAGGCGAGAACCAAAATTCTGGCAGACACCTTTGCATACAATAGAACACCTACACCCCGAATTAACTCTCTATGTTCAAAACGTGAAATGTTCAACTGTGGAAAAAAATCTATGCATATTTGCATATAATGATGCACAATGTCCTGAAAAAAATATTACCTCCAACTCATTGGCCAACAGGTGTGTTATTCCAAGCGTAACATACGAACTTTTTTAAAAGCTGCTTTAAATAAGTTTGATTCCCATGGGCTAGTGGTAGCGTGACCGGCGCTTGTTGCAGAGATTCACAGTTCGAATCCAGTGGCCGCCCTGGTTATTACTGCGGGTGCATTAACGATAAAATGCACACCTGTCTGGTTCACAGCGGACATTAATGATCCAGTGATGCCATTCGCAAGAGTAGGCCATTCTGTGGTGCCACCATCATGGTCCAAGGTTGAATATGTACTCCGCAAATTACTCATTTGGTATCTACACAGCAATCATCCCCCCATGCAAAAAAACTTTACAGGACCCTTCTCAATTGATTAATGAGACTCAACGAGGTTTTCCTGAGTAAACAAGCATAATGTCTGGCTTACACTTGCAAAATTAGATCATTGAATTGATTGCAGTTAGTAAAATTTCACTCACTCTCACCTTGTTATGTAAATTATTTTATTGACTTAATTTCACGAGGTTTTGCCAGGACTTCAATGGGTTTATTCCAGTGTTAACTAATTAAAAATGTATCTTAGTGGACTTTGATCTGACTCAAACTTCGAGCATGAATGATTGAATATTACCCAACAAGTGTCAGTGTGTGTGTGAGTGTGGTACCCACCAGGTGATGCATGGAATGAGATGTAGACGTTTGAGTAGGAATAATTGTTGCTACTTTGGAAGTAGTATACGGAGAGGGTTGAGTTTGTTGACACGAGGCCTGCAGTATTATAGCCGCAGGAAAACGTGGATAAAATGGGTGCCATATTGTCTGGCCCATCATGCACGCTCACTCCAGTGTTGTTGTTGTCGTTCAAGCAGTAGGGGAAACTGTGGACAACAAAATATAAACATAACCCTCCACGTCCATGTGGTGTGTCAGATTGCCACCCTTACCTAACTAGTATAGACGGTATATATTTCAGATGCAATGTCTGTATTGCTCAGCAGTATTATGATTCTTTAAATGGCTTGAGTGTGTCTACGTGTTCGAGCGATATTTGAACAGTGATCGAGCTATGACATCATTTTTATACACATGTCTATGTGTTCGAGCATGGATCGAGCTTTGAAATGTTGAAAACTTGCATCGATAGAATCGAATATTAATCAAGCTATGACATGTTCAATACATGTGTCCATGGGGAGGAGGGGTTTGTCTTTCATCTTCTTGGTTCTTTCGGTAATAAAAATAATAATAAAAATAAAACATAATAAAATAAAATTCTCACGACGTTTCGGCCACAACGCAAGCAGCCGTCCTTAGGTGAAGAACAGGGCTGTCGGAAAGACAGCGTCCGAATGAACACCACCAAGCTTGGCAGCGTAAATTTTGTCTTTGAGCAGTGATCGAGCTTTGGATCGTTAACAATCTCGTTGATTCCTTTTAATTAAACTTTGGATAGTCAATTACCGATGCAGTATATTCCTTATTTGGGAAAAGCCACGCCCAATTACTGCTCATTTGGGCCTGAAAGATTAATGTATCATTCATTCTGTCGCGGATTCATTTCATTCTGTTACAGCGCTAGGGAAAAGCTCGTAACCTCTTCACTGACCCCTCCTCCCCCCACCATTCCCAAGTCTTCCGTGTCCCAACCAACATTTACGCACCAGCCCTAACTGAGAGTTGACTCATGTTTTAGGCGATCATTTCACCAATGTGACAATGTACAACAGTCTGATTTGACTGCATTCATGCACATCTCTTCTTCAATTGTTAATTGTATAAATAAAGATACAGTATGTTGATGCTGTTTCTGATGATAACTTTATCACAACTCTCCTGCTGTGCATAGTAAAATTACCATACCATACACGGTCCATTGGCTTAGCGTTGCACGATTATGACCATCCTGAATGTGTCCCCTCATTGCCTATCCACCCAACTATACCATACTGCATCTGCTCCGTTGTACAGCGCGTATATTCTTCCGCTTATCTTCCTTCATAAAACAAGAGTTTTCACAATATAACACTGCTTACTAGTAATTCAGGTAGAGGCTGACCACTTCATCTGCGTCAACGTTCATCGTGTAGAGGCAACTCTCGTTGTTGGGTATGGTAAAGTAACCCGAGCCCTGCAGCTGTTTGTGGCAGGTGCCTGGATAGCTCAACACCCGTTGCAATGAACCCTCCCAGTTGCCCTGCACATCGCCAACTGAAAAAGAAACAAAATAAATAATCGTAAAGTTGAACACATTTTCTATTCTTCATTATTCAAATGAAGCCACATCGCATCCCAAAGCAAGGGTGATGATACATTTCAGCTGGAAAGTGCAGGTGACTCACCCAGGAGAAACAGGTGAGAAGGCTGGCAATGAGCCTCATGGCGACGACGCTCATTGTCTATGCCTGTAGCACGCGAGCCCCCAACGCCTTTCTCAATGAGCCTTGACCACTGGCACGGGGCTTTATAGTGGCTCATTTTCTTAAAACCCAACAAACCACATTTCTGACGATCGGAAACGCCACGCCCATTCACATCACACATGTGTGCGCGCACACACACACACACGAGTGTGCGAGCATTTGTGTTCATTTAAGGCGTATTACTTCTGTAGGAAAAGCAGTACGTGTCTTTTTTATTATTAAAGTCAGTTGGCTAAACGTAGGCTGCCTTGTTATTTGAATTGTCCTCATGCCGGTTGACCTTTCAATATTTGTGCAAGGTTTACATACTCTAATGTGCTTTCCAGTTATACCTAAAATATATATGCTCAATAGTTTCAGCAATCTTGTCGTATTTGACTTTGATTTTGCTGTTTCATCTTCGGCCAACCTTCACAGCCTTCTTTATTCAGTTGCTAAATGTTCCTCAATGACTTCCACCATGGGTGTGTAGCAATTAAATCAGCTCATTTGCAGGAGCTATATGGATTGTTGCACTGCAGACCTCTAAAGAGGTATTGGGGAGGCCCTCATCTAACAGTGGATAGATACTGGGTGGTTTTGATACTAATCACAGCCGGTCTTCGACTTACGAACATCATTGGTTCCTTTAGCCCGTTCGTAAGTCGAACGGTTAGTAAGCCCGAACACAATGATGCACTTTAATTGCCAAAAGATCGTCGTTATGAAATGTGTTACGGTTCAACAAATAGGGAAGCATTGATAAACTCGTAATTAAAAACAAATATTGTACATTTGCATGTAACACTGTACGTAAAAACTGTATTGTAAATAAAACTAACTAAAGTAACGTAAACAGATTTTTTTTCCCACTTACCTTGGGTTCTGATAATAGATTGTAGTCGGAAGGGGTGCAATAAGTCACCACAACTGCACTCACATACACGGGGCACGCGCGTACTCATACACAAGAACAACAACTGCCATTCGCCACTAAATGGCGGTGACGTCTCCACGGTGCCTGTACCAGGCTATGTGCACGTTAAGGCCACGTGAAGTGTCGAACGACCGCTGCCAGGAGGTCACGGGGCAGACCCAGCAGGTGCCATGGGTCGACTTGACTGAGATGACTGGCCGATGCCCACCTGTGCCCCGACCGTCCCAACTTGCTGTGTTTTAGCCGCCCGGCGTTCCGCTCGTTGTTGTGAGCGTCGCTCCTCTGCCCTTCGTTGTTGCTGGAGGGCGACTGCCTCCAACTGCCCAGTAAGGGGCCATCCATTACGTACGTACGCATGGAGGGGGGAGGGGGGTAACCCAAATGCGTCCGCTTGCATATGGGGGGTCTGCTGACAATGTACGTATAGGAAACGGGGGGGGGGGTGAAGCCTCGATAATAATTTGTCTCCGTTGGCCTTCAAATGAGCCACAGTTTAGTTTCTTCAGGAGAAGTAGGACTGTGGGAGAGGTGTCACTTGTACGCCACCGTACCCCTGACTGCTAGCTGTCACGCAGCTCAGCAGGGAGTCTGACATAGTTTGGCGGCCTGACCCATGGATCACACATCCTTGAATCTGGCCTCACTGCAGACTGCCACTGGCTCAAGATTTTAGCTGCCACTGTGCTCTGTTCGTGCTGCTGCTGCCTGGACTTCAGTACTAACACTCGTCTGTACATCGGTCTACTGTTACAGCAGATGTTCAGTCGACGCACTTTATATTGCGACTAGTTCACCGAGTTTTAATTGTGTTTGAGAATCAAAATAGACGCGTGTTTTGAATAACCAGTCAGGATGGATAACACGGTCAAGTGTAACTGTTTGTACAAAGCTGTGTGTAAAGCAAGGCCGCAAGCTAGTAAACAAGAACAACAAAAATTAACGAATCGGTTATGGGAGAAAATAAAATGGGATGACACTACGTATGAAAATGTTACTGCTGATCTAGCAAGTCAAGCGTTAGCGAGCAGAAGCGATCTTATATCTTTCTGGTGATGCGCGCCAGCACGTATCGAAGCCTGAAGTGCCTGAGATATCTTCTGCTGACGTTGAAGCTTTAGCACCTACAATCATTGATTTCAGCTGCATCTGATGCGTTGCCACAAAATTTCGGCTGGCGACGCTGCATCAAGTCCGTCGACTTCAGCCATGTCTGAGCCTACCGCCAGGATCATGAATAACACGTCACCTGTTCGACCGGGTTCAGTCGGCGTTTGAACCGAGCGGACACAAGACAAACTTGTTAAAGGTACACAACTCAATTCGTTAATGCAGCCGGCGGTGGACCTTGATCGTTCCTGCGTGGATTAAATATCGGCCGTTCTATCGGATTCGGAAGCGTCAAGCGTACGTACGCAGGTGGGGGGGGGGGGGTGTAAAAGTACGCGTGCGTACAGGGAGGGGGGGAGGTATTTCAATTTGACAGATTTTGGCCTACCTACTCAATGGGTGGCCCCTAGCGTACTTGCTTAAATGTTTACAGTCGTCGAAGAAGTTCCATTCGGGTTACCCACGTTTCGCAAGCGTAAAGAAGGGAGGGCATGACCGTGGCCGAGAAGACCCGAAACTTCGTGTGGAGCGACATATCTGGTTGCTTCCACACAGCGTTACACAACCGATGAAAAGATAATGCCACTTAAATGATACGGAATGAGCCGGTCATGAGCACACTGCCCAGGTATGAGAGTTGTGGGGGTGGAGTGTATGATGGGCACAAAATACCTGTATACACACAGACACACACAACAAAGACAAAGATTCCCCATGTAGCCTTAACAGACTGTTGGGGCAAGTGCTGTTAGAGAGCAGTGTCTATGAAGGCTGGCAACGGCACACGAGGGGTTGGGGTGGCCAGCAAGAATGGAACTAGCGCTCCCACACACTTTCACATACACACACGCACACGTGTCCACACGCGCACACACATACACTCCCAGCACGAGGCCGACTCATTACATCTCGCAGACAATTGCTCCTCTGAACAAGATAGTTCAGCGGATCAGTTTGCAATTACGAGTTATTTCAGGAAGCTTATTCGTAAGTACAGATGTTCATAAGTCGGGAATTCGTAAGTCGAGGACTGCCTTATTCAAATTGAAGAAGAACCCATTGCGGACATGTGAGTTAACAATAAAGAGAGGAAGCGGGAGAAAAGGGGGAATGCAGTAATACGTGTCTGAGAGGCAGCAGTGCGTTGTTTCGTGGGCAGTGAACGCACTCGTCAATGTGATTGCGTGGCGCTGAAATCGCGTAATGATTAATCAGAGTGATTCGCAACACGGGCGCTGTGGAAGGTGCAAACCCGCACTCCAACAAAGTTAAGAGAGAGGTTTTGTAAGTCTCAATGAAATCTACCTCACGGCCATCATCCTATAAACTGAGGGGTTTTTTTGTCACTCCCGAAACACATTCCTGCGGAGGGAGCTGGTAGGAACGTTGGGTTGCTCGGTCAATGGCCAGGGTCAACGGCGGCGTGGTGTATTCCGCAAATATGCCCGACTGTGAGGGCGGGCACAAGCCGGCGTGAGTAGGTTAAACGTTGAGTTTTATAAGGGCACCACGGGGTGACCAGCCCCTCCCCACCCAGCCCCACCAGCCCCACCCCTCCCACCCCCACCCAGCCGCACCCTCCCACCCAGCCCTCCCCACCCTCCCCACCAGCCCATCCCCACCCTCCCCACCCAGCCCCTCCCCATCCTCCCCTCCCCACCCAGCCCCACCTTCCCACCCAGCCCCTTCTCACCCTCCCCTTCCCACCCAGCCCTCCCTCCCCACCCAGCCCCTCCCTGCACGACGGACAGACACATTAATCCCTGTGGGCTGGTGTAACCAGGAGGTTCCTACCAGTATTAACTCACTTAAAGCTATACATGCTTTGTGGACGCGGTGTTTGTGTGTAAGAGGTGTGTTGAAATGCGTTGGGTGGCGTTGGTGCGTGTAAGTGCGGGGTAGAGTACTGCATCGTTGTGGTGTGCGTGAGTTTGTCGAAGGTCGTGACATTGGGCGTGTATTATTATTAGTGCTCAGTTTTGAATAAGTTGGTGTTTGCGTGCATGCGAGCATGTCGTTCGACTTTGCTCCTGTCAATTCCAAACACGTTGTTACGACATGTACACTAAACACGGCAAATGGCTTTAAAAGTTGTGTAATCTCCTATGGATGTAGATGCCGCTGGTTCTTCGTGTTCTGCAGATGTAGATGCCACCACCACAATCTATTGCGCGGCGGTTGAACTTACGACTCTCGATCCGAACAGGCAGCTGGACATACGGACTAGGTTTGTTCGTATCTCTGAAAGTTCGTAAGTTGAATTGTCGTAAGTGGAGGAGTCCCTATATTGGTGTTCTTGAACGACTACCCAGCAGAAGAGCAGGGAGACCCCATTTCCTGAAATAATCAATTGTTGTATATGTAATGCAAGCGTAAATGGGGCGGAGCCTGGTCTGCGGGGCGTGTGGGAGGGGCCACCGTTCACCTCGGCTCCAATGGGAGGCGAGGTGAATGGGGGCGGAGCCAGCAGGGTAGTATGGGAAGGCCGGATCTGACGATCCGGAAGGGGAGGAGTCAGGGTCACGTGGGGGGAATGGATATAAGTGGGAGCCCGGAAGAGATCGGGCAGTCGGGGAAGTTAAGAGTCTGAGCCACGTTGGGTGGCGAGAGAGAGATCCGCGCCATCGGCCACGTGGCCGAAGGACCTCAGCAGGCCGTCGGCCAGCGGAGTGCAGGAGTAGAGTAGCTAATGCAGGACCGTGCGTGGCACGCGAGAGGGAGCGTGCGCGGGGTGCGCGCGAGACGACGCTGGTCCGTGGAGGAAACCAGCGGAGTGCGGAGAAGAACCTGAATAAAGACAAGCGGAGGCCAGCAGTGCCTAACGGAGTCTTTTATTACATATATATGGGTAGTCGCAAAATAAATGTTAGCATGTGAAAGGTTATTAAATGTCAATGTATTAAATTAATAATAATACAAAATTTTAAGGTGTTAATTTAAATAATTGCAATTGTAATATTACAATAGTGTAATGGATGTGAAAAGGCTTGGTAAAGGTTAGTGCCCTCGATATGAATGGTATTACTTATTCATTAATTTACTATATTCATGTTTAATTGTTCTATTCGCACGTTTAAAATAATTATAGCTATTACATGGTAAAGGCAAATGTACAACACATCCACACACTTGCAAACGTTGCTATGGTTCATGCAGTTGTCACCGGTTGATCTTATTGTTCAAATATAACACTTCAAATTAAACTCAGAGGACAGCTCTGAGCAAAAATATTACACACAAATGCAACAGTTTAACTTCTGAAATAAGTCAAACTTCACTAGATAGTCACCAGGAGGGACATTCCTGAGAAACTATTCAAATGTCCAAGAACTCAACAGTTGTAATTAACCCATTGCTATTGTTTTGGAATCATTTAAAGCATCTGTACATTGGCCATGACTCAAACGTTAAAGGTGGAGTTTGCCATCATTGCCCAGTAATAATTCAAATAGACGGAATCGCGAGCATTGCTTTCATGCACTTCACCAGGCAATGACACCAGTAGTCACGTACATCAAAGATGTGTCCAGCACTAATGCCACTAACGTTGTAAACCAACGATTTATTGTACGAATGTTTACAATACAGTACACTGCTATTTTTATATTCGATAAGGTACATTTCCAACAATGCACATATTTGTACAAATTATCTAAACCAGAATCTTTATTTATCCTGGAGGAATCTGATGAGCTTTGAAGTTAAATTTCGATTTAAAGCTTTCGTGACTGCAGGGATTCATCTTCTTGGTTCTTTCGGTAAAGTCACGTGACTTTACCAAAAGAACCAAGAAGATGAGCTTTTAAGTTCTTTTCTACAGATGTCCAGTCGGGGAGGGTCAGCAAGTTACAAACATTGTACAATACATTTGTAATTGTTGTTGGTGCCGAAGTCTCACATTGGATACTTACAATGTAATAAAACGGGTGAAGTTTATATACATCTGTAAGAAACCGCCTTATGGTGGAGGGTTACGACACATTTATAAATAACGCTATCTGACCCAATAACCTATATTATGAATACATTCTAATTGGCAGTTCCCAAAAACTTATTTCGCTCGAAATTTAACTTAACAATGCAACTCTAAACTCGTATCACATAGTCCTCAGTACACAAGCCACATATGCTGCAAAAACATTTCATGAGCTAGTATTTGGTTCGTTCCTGTCTTTAACACTCAGCATGCGTAATTGTTGGAAAATCCCTCATTTATGGGAAAGCGCGTGCAAGGCTTAACGGGACAATAATTAACCTACATGTGTGATAACACACTAGCTAAGGTCATTAAATGCACATTCACCTCACCTCCACGCAGAAAATCAGTGCTGAGATCCCAAGTGGAAAGCACTGAGCATTGCAAACAGCAACCAACCCAGGTGGTCGAGTGGGATGAGGTTAACAAGAGTAGTCAATCTTAGCCTTATGATCACCATCTCAGGTGGCGGCATGATGACTCTCAGCGGTGGCTGGGGTAATAAAGTGGTAGTTGTGTCCGGATCACATATTGGGGGGGGGGGGGGGGTAATGGTTGACGACGGATGGCTGATGGGGCTGATGTTCACCATAGGCAGGGACACTGCTCCGCTTCTCGTGGCGTGGGTTGGCGGAGACGCAGCATTATTCCTCCCATCTTTACTGCCAGTCACAAGCGACCTCTTGAGCGTATGATCTCATGAAAGACAACATTTTCCAATAGGTATATGCAATGCGTTTAATTTAAATTGGATGATGGTACTCTCACCATACTAGAATCTCAACCAAGATCCCGAACAACGCTGGCAAATAGAGTGAAATAATACAGATGTCTAGAATAAACACCGCAATCGAGAACCAATCATTGACCTCTGTTGACTCGGGTGCAACCGCAACAAACAAAACATGAACAAAGAACATCTTAAAGTGACGACGCGCACCAGAAACATCCAGGAAAAACCAGCAAAATCCTCCAGAAAAAACAATGTATATCAACGCTGTGTGCAAAAATCCCAGTAGGATGCAAGTCAAAAACTAACAACCATAAGACAATTTAGATTAAAAGTTATCAGGCTAACTCTGTACTTCAACAAACAAACATGGCTTAACCATACGTTTTCGAAATCACCAAAATAAAGCTATAAAAACAATGTAACAGTGATCATAGGAACTGTGATTCAAATTTAACAATAAACGATCTATATAGCATGTACGACCAAACTTTGCAGCCATAGCTGGCAGCATGAGTCACTCCATAACAGCAGGAGTATCAGCAGGAGTATCAAATGTATGCAGCACTGTGCTGCGTATATTCATTTTTACCGTCACTTTCTGTCAAGCGACTTTGCGTAATAAATTATTGAATTCAGCTCGACCTTCCTCTACGTTAGTGTAAAAATCCACCTACTCATGAATATTAATGAGGGGTGGGCCTCATGTGGAGTGACGTCACGTGCGAGACGGACAGACATTTTTGGGTGATTATAGTACTAAGGTAATTATTCACGGAGATCATGGGAACAGAATAACAATAACTGGGAACAAGCACGATTTAGGAAAAGTTCCCTTCCATTGACCACATTATGAATCATATTCAAGAAAAGACCTGTTATTTTAAATTACCATTGTTCCTAGCCCTTGTAGAATGATAAAGCATTTAACTCAGTATAAAGCGGTGAAGTCATCCAAGCTGTCACAAACCAATCTATATGAGGGACTCAGTTGTAAAACACAACTGAACATAATATTACATCATTCCTATATTTGGTATTCACGCAAGCCTATCGGAAAGGTGCTATGTAGTTACAACAGTGCTGCAGTAATTTCACATTAGGGGGCATTTTTCTTTCGTGTTCTCCCAATTCATTAATTTGTGGGGGATTAAAAGCAAATTGAACTGCAGTGTAAGCACGCAATGGCCTGCTAATGTTGAATGATGTCACTGAGGCAGATGGTGCTTAGTTTATGGTCAATACACCCACGGTATTAACCGGAATCGAAGCGCGAATCTCTGCAACAAGCAGCACATAACCGTTTGCCGGACCACGTCACCACCCATATATGTACTTAGAACAGCGATTGATAAGTGGCAAAAAAATGTATGAATGAAATTGAGGCAAATGTCAGTGGGTTGACGTGCTTTTGAAAACCTTAACTTGACAGTGAAACGTAATATACCCAAACGAAACCAAAACTATTGAAACTATTTTTATTTTACCAGGTAAGGCCCACTGAGAATATATAGGTATTTTTCAGAAGCGGCATGACCACGAATGACAGCTCAACGAAGTGGCTTATCATGTGGAAATGTTTAGCAGCCAATTACTCTAAACGCATGTTTCTAAATGTCGAGGGAAAACCGGAGGACCCGGACAAAAAATCCACGCGACCACGGGAACACGCAAACTCCAAAAATACATGCGTTAGGGTTGGTATCCAACCCACGAACCCGTGCTTACCAGGCAAGGTAGTTAACATCTAGCCCCATACACAAACATGCCTAAAAAACAAACATGGGGGGAGGGGGTGGGGGAGGGTGGAGTGGTATAAGAAAGTAAACAGAGAACAAAAGTCAAAATACGTATTGACGAAAGTAAGAAGTATCACAAAGAGACTGCGATGTGAAACTGAACATCGAATACAACAGCACTCGGTTAAAGAATGAGAGTAAAAAAGCGGAACACACAACGCAAAAAAACGTCAAGTTCCAAGTTACATTTGAGGTTTTTTTTTCCCAGACGAGAAAATGCCAAGGTAAATTCTCACTTGCAAGAGTGACCTCAGTCAACAAAATGACAAAAGCAGAACAGATCAAATATGTACCTTGGTCAGCCGCTGAAGGTAACCAACATTGCATTAATGAAATCAAGCCAAATGTGAATGGGATGAAGTGCTTTTGGAAACCTTAACTTGGTAATGAAAAGTAACAAACCAATAATCAAAATATGACCGTTTTATGTTACATCGGTGAGAATTACTTGCGATGGCATACGGCTCAGAAACACGGTCGTTAACGAAAATATGGAACAGAAATATACAAATTCAGTTCTGAGCATTTCACACCCACAGTGTCCATGGATTTTCAGGAGCAGAACTGCTTGAACGAGTTCCAGCTGTAGATTTGAAGCTTTCGTGACTGCAAGGATTCATATTCTTAGGTTTTTCGGTAAAGTCACGTAGGTAAAACATTAAAATTAATAAAATAAAATAAAATAAAAATCACGACGTTTCGGAGGCAACACAAGCTTCCGTCTTCAGGTGGAACCGTCACAGCCACGGCAGCTGTATCAAGTAATCAAGTAAATGATACAGCTGTCGTGGCTGTGACGGTTGCCTCCGAAACGTCGTGATTTTTATTTTATTTTACTTTTATTAATTTTAATGTTTTACCTACGTGACTTTACCGAAAAACCTAAGAATAAGAGTTCCAGCTGGTATGTGAGAATTAGGCTTGCTCCATACACTGAGACAAGAGCTGTGACTGCAGTGAAGATTGATTGTGCCTCAGTCATTCCTGCAAAGCAGTGAGCGATCTGTATTTTACGAGTATACAGTCCACCACCATTGAACGCCATCAATAGAATTGTGAACAAAACTAAACTTTGCATATGAATATCAGTCGTGGGAATTACTTTGAAATCCCGGTGAATTTTCATTGTGCTACTAATTAACTTTTTAGTGAATATTAACGATTTCTTACAACTGAATGACCCAGAGAGTGCGCAATTTTGCCAGCTCCGAACTGCATAACGCAGCCTATTTGATGACATTTTTACTCATGGAACATCATGCAAATCTGTACCACACCCACACCAGGGTTTCTCCCCGACAGCGTATTGCTTCATACACCTGACAATCCACATTTTCAGTGCGCTATGTATAGAGAGTTTCCGCCTTTTCCACAGACCAATCACAGAGGTACGTCTCGATCTGGCTTAAGTCTATGCAAACGGTGCAGTCTACTGAAATAAAGTTGAACACAATATCGGTGCCAGATCTCGGTACAAATCAATTCCTTTTATTTTTCGATTTAAAGCTTTCGTGACTGCAGGGATTCATCTTCTTGGTTCTTTCGGTAAAGTCACGTAGAAGGGAAGTAATAAAATAATACAAATAAAACATAATAAAATAATTCTCACGACGTTTCGGCCACAACGCAAGCAGCCGTCCTCAGGTGAAGACCAGGTCTGCCACCCGAACACGTGCCCAATTTTCAGACTGTCAAGGTCAAAAACTATATGGTGTGATCCTATAACCCAATCCTCCGGAGTGCTTGGAAAATAATAATCACCATTTTATAAAGCCTCTGTCATATCAACATATCTCAAAGTGCTGTAAGTAAATAATAATAATAATAAAAACTATTCACGAATATAGATAAAATTAAAGAAAAATACAAAGCCACTGATAATAACAAGAACGACGACTCGAAATGCAGACAATGAAAATCAAACTACGATAAAAGCGAATGATAATAACACAGCAACAAATCAGACAACGGGAAAAGCCAATGAATACAATTTGGGTACTGTTTTTTTAAAATCCCAAGTAAATGGGGAAGGCCTGCACAAACAGGTGAGTTTTACGACGTGCTTTAAAAAGTTAAACTTGACTCGGGATTCCCCAACGGAGAGAGGAAGGCGATTTCCACAATCGCTTACCACCATCTATGAACAGGCGTCAGCAGCTACTGCAGGGTACGCTGTGAGCATTAGAGAGTAAGGCGGGGGGGAACATTGTTGCACAGTACTATGCTCCCCACCTTCACACCCCACACACTGACCAGTGGCGAAGTACGGCGAAAGAACTCTGATCAACAAAACGGCACGGGGAGGTTGCTTATCCAGGAATGGATAAACACATGGGGTGTACATGTACACAGGGCCAAGGTGAAAACCTTTTAAAATCATTTTTTTACTAAGAAAAGTATGACTTTGTTCTTTCATATGATCATTTGAGTATTAACACATAAATAATATAACATGTGTATTACCTCTTTCCACGGCAGCTCTCTCGCCTACTTCAGCATTTTCCTTGCTGTGGTTGTTCCACCGGATGAAGATTGCTTGTGTTGCGATCGAAACGTCGTGATTTGTTTTATTTTATTTCTACTTACGTGACGTTACCGAAAGAACCAAAGAGTATGTGTATTACCTTTACCCATTGGTGGAGGGGGGTCTCTTTTTTTGCTTTGGTGCCCCAAGGCAGGAGAGGGTGATGCTAATGGAGGTATGGGCGGGGGGGGCAAGAGGCAGCATCAACCAAAGGAAGCAGCAACACTGAGGGCTAAGGCAAGGGAGATGATAGGCAGGATGTTAAAGGATAGTAAAAAGATCTGAGCCAAATAGGATGGAGATCAGAGGCCTGTGCAGACACTTTGGTTGCACTAATGATCGTGGACCACGTTTCTTGGTGCGGAGAGACAGAAAACTTGTTCGAGGGCTCTCAATCACGATGCCGAAGACGCAAGCACCGTGTAGGGAGAGGGCGTAGATACCTGCTGGTCTTGAAAAGTACCAGTGGCGTGGAGGGGACATGCAAAACAGTGAGTGCAGAGGCAGGCCGAGCCGGATTATTGGGTGTAGGATGGAGAGAATGTGCTTACGTGAGAATTTAGAAAGGGATTAACGTGTACCGAGCTCAGAGGCAGGGTGTTATAGGTTGAAATGTATACAATCGAACAAATAACGATGTACGTGTGTAACATTCTTGATCTTTTTTTACGTGCGTTATAAAAACAGTTTTAACGCTGTAGATAAAAGTGCGGTCTCTCTCCGACCTAAGTTAATGCACATGCACTTCTCATTCGGATAAGACTGAGCGGCCGTCCATAAATGACGTCACGCGATTTTGGACGATTTCTGACCCCCCCTCGTCACACTGCATCACAAAAAGTCAGACCCCCCTCAAATATGACGTCACAAAGCTCGACGCCCACCCCCCAAAAAATATAAAACATGCTTCAAATCTCTTTAAACTATTGTCATTGTAGTGCGTATTTACTGTGGCGCTGCACTCTGATGTTGTAGGAGAAAATATGTATTAAAAAGTATATTTAATTAAGTAGAACGTGTTGTCCATATTTTTTTTAAGTTGCGCATTTTGATGTGACGTCACATTTCTCAACCCCCCTCGTCACACATCGTCACAAATGTCTGACCTCCCCCCCCCCCAGGTGTGTGACGTCATTTATGGACGGTCCCTGACGCGCGCAGCGCATGAATTAACGATGGAGGATAAAATTAAACTGGCAAAATAATTAACGAGTGGAACCCTTCAGGTAAACGACTATTGAGTCAAGACACGCTGGAGGCTGCCATGAGAGACTTGGGCAAGTCCGGTTCATGAGGATAACAAGTGTAAGACATCGGATCGGTCTTCGAGGAGCTGACAAGGAATCAAGAACGACGTCAGTAGCCGTACACTGCCCAGTCACGATCACATACCGTTCACCTGATGATTGCAAGTGTATGTTGGCTAAGCACGTGAAATCAGGATAGTCTCATGTGCAAGAGTCACCAACATGGCAAAAATAGTAACATAACACGAAGTACAACTATGAACAAATAGAAATAGGAGCAAACAAACCCAACAGAAATCAGAAAAAAACAGCATTACAGAACATAAAAGTGCACAAACATAAAATAAATCATGCTTTGTTTCCTTCCTCTAATAAAGTTGGCTCCGACAAATTCTTTTTAAAACATCGTTCCTCGTATAATGAAGTTACGGAAACATTTGCGTCTATTTATGGGGATTATTGCACGATGGTGTAAACAGACACGGTTATATGTCAGAGATAACTATAGGTGAGGTTATGCTACAAGCTGAGATAAAAGTCACGCCAGGCACAAAGATACTCACACGGAAACAAGTCCAAGTGCTGCACAGAGTGGTTACGTGCCACGTGTTTGGCTCTGAGATGTAGAAGAGTTGGAGCTCATGAGTAACATATATTGTCGTGTTTGCTTTCTGGTGGAGTTTCAAGGTTAATACTGGTAGGAACCCACTGGTTCCACCAGCCCACAGGGGATTATTGTGTCTGTCTGTAATGGGTGGGGAGGGTGGGGCTGGGTGGGAAGGGGCTGGTCACCCCGTGGTGCCCTTATAAAACTCAACGTTTAACCTACTTACGCCGGCTTGTGCCCGCCCTCACAGTCGGGCATATTTGCGGAATACACCACGCCGCCGTTAACCTTGGCCATTGACCGAGCAACCCAACGTTCCTACCAGCTCCCTCCGCAGGAATGTCTTTATGCGTTTTAAGAGTGGGGTTGTAAAGAAATCTATTTTTAGTTTCACATTGTCTTCTGAAGATCCGGGAGTATCGTGACTCATATTGTCGGCATGGCGTCGAAATTTGACGCTATTGTGTTCATAGATGTTGAGAATAGAAAAAGACTGAGCAACAACGTCGTGTCGAATACCTTTTGTAGAGTGGAGTCAGAAGAAGTATTACCCAGTTGTACACGTTGTATTGTGTCTCAATAGTTTATAACCAACCTGTTAACATTTACACTAGGGGATTACATATTTCTGCACTGGCCCTCACTCCACGTGAACTGGTAACCTATAACAACTTGTGGATAGTAGTCTTGCATCCAAGCACTGCCCATTCTCAACCTAGCTTAGCTTCCGAATATCTGACAATATCGGACCCATTCCTGGTGAATTGGTCGTAGGCAAATGACAATTCTCTATCGAGAATTAGGAGTGCCAGAAAAAAATCACTGGAATACAAACTACTACTTCCTAAGCATGCAAGATTTAGTTGTGTTCACGATTATATATGGCGGTGAAACGAACTGCATCACTGCAATCCTGGAATGGCTATCATTGCATAATCCGTCTAATCTGTGAACGGACAGACATCATTCCACCAGGGCGACCTGAAGCTCGCTAAACCTGCTCAGCACTGACATGCCACTTGAACTGACTGGGAGTGTCTGGAATGCTCGATATGCGTTGTCATTGCTGCTGTTGTGAAGCTGTACTTCCCGGTGTTATTCTCGCTGTCATTGTCACAGAGCCATCTCAATTCGTAAGGGAACCTGTAAGGTCAATCTTGATTTTAAGCTTTCGTGACTGCAAGAATCCATACTATTTTGTTCTTTCGGTAAAGTCACGTAGGTATAAAATAAAATAAATCAGGACGTTTCGGGCGCAACACAGCGTTCATCATCATTGGACGCTCATAAACCAGTCTTCATCAAAAAGAACGTCATTAACTCATCAGATTCCTCCAGTGTAAATATTCAGATTCTGATTGAGCCTGCTGAACCTGGAAACCTCTCTCCTCAATTAAGAATGCGCTATTATAATCGTCCCTGCCGGCAGGCAAGGTAAGTTGTTTTTACGGCTGTGTTCAAAGTGGGCACGAACAAAGCCTGATTTGCACGCACAACAGTCGAGTGATTGCCGGGCCACTGCTGTGATTTATGGATCAGCATGAGCATCGCGATATCGCATATACCTGTCAACCCATACGGTTTACCCATATTATACAGGGAAACTGAGTATTCAGGTCCATACGGCATACAGACGTTTCAATACGAGCAAAAATAATATTGTTTATTTGGTTGTGTTTCTCCTTGTGATGGGACTTTGCAGGATGAACTTTGAGATTCATAAGGGCACGGGTGACCAATTCCATCTGCACCGGAAAGAGCTCTGGGAATTGTCACCGTAGATGCGACCAAGGGATTGACGCACACCTGGACACGGCGCTGTAATAGGATAAAAGCGGACTGAAATAAAAGCAGACTGGAGTAACAGCGAACTGAAGTAACAGCGAACTGACGTGAAAGCAGTGCTTAGCCGATCAAAGAAAGATAAAGCAGGGTGCGCCACTTGATCATGACGTGACCGTCTCGATCCAGGACAATAATTGTTTGCATGTGTAGTGTAGTAGAACGACACTACTACTGTGGCTCGGTATGGGGGCTGTAGGCGGGTGTTACGGTGGTCGTGTCAGGCCACGACACTCCGCGTGAACCCAACAGGACACGTGACCGGATAAAGGGGGGCTAGGAGCCCCAGGGGGGGTCACGTGGTTGGGGGCTCGGGCCTTCCCGAAGGATTGGGAAGGGGGCATGGCATGGGGCGGAGCCGGCCACGCCAGAGTGGTGCGGATGGAGAGCTGGGCTGTTCTGCATTGTCAAGTCTGGGATAAAGCCACCATCTACGATCCTCGGTCTCCAGTCCAGAAATGTTGTATCCCCGTGTGTTAGCTAAGTTAGGAACTGTGGTTACCACCCTATGTCGTTAACCTCTTAATGTTAAGAGTTACCCGTTGTGTTTTAGATAACACTGGTCAACACACTTTTTCTGGCATAAGGTATTCCAACCTTTTCAATAAAATAAAACAGCAAATTTATGCTCATATACGAATAGCTAAACAGACATCCATACAAGAATAAGATACAATATACAATATTAATGAAACAAACATTTAATGAGCCGTAGCACAAAGGTGTGAGAGTGACTGCATATCAATGTGAGTGAATGCATATTACCATGTAAGAATTGAATTGTGAAGATAAGAAAAATACGTACAAAAAGGTCATTCACAATAGTGATGCTACATCTGCATTAACGACCTCTTCTTTGACGATCTCCGATGTACAGCTTGTGGAATGTCTCTCATCAAGGACCAGCAGTAATCTGCCATCATGTTTGAGTCCCATCGGCCTTGATAACGTTCTTCCATAACTTTAATGTCTTGATGAAAGCGTTCACCTTGCTCTTCGCTCACATGACCCATCGGCCAAGTGACTATGTAAGTAGTGAACCTTGATGCTCATTCTACATCCAAGGGCTTGGAAACTCAAGAGCAGCTCCTCTTCCATATCAACAAAACACCATCGCACGATTTCTGACCCTAACGATGCCCTACAATAACACATTTTCCTGTCGCAAGGCCAAGATGAGTACCACGTCAATTACAAAGCTGCAGGACAAAGACATCCTCACAAAACTGTCTCCTCTAAAAAAACGTATATTCATTCGTGATCATGGACAGAGGCAGAAACCACGTATTATTGTGCTCCAACCTCTTTCACCAGTATGTTGTCGATGAGTATGCCCACATTGAGAGTGTGCGCCTTCTTTACATTCAACTTAATCAAAACTGCCTGCGTGTGAACATCATTGCCGAAGGAGAGGCCGAAGGAGAGGCAAATCGTCACAATATTGGCTGATTAGTTATTTTGTCTTGATCCTTCACAGCTCCACCAAGATACATGCAGGAGAAGACTCAGGATGCCATGACAGACATCAGCCAATATGCCACGCCCCATCTCTTCATCACCGTCACTTGCAATCCCAAATTAAAGGAAATCCAGGTTTACCTTTATCCAAACCAAAAGCCACCAGACAGACGTGACATCTTAGCGAGGGTCTTAAAACTCCAAGTTTATGACCTCATGATGCTTATTACGACAAGCAGTCACTTGCACACCATTGGGCGGCAAAAACGTCGTTTTCCTCGTGCTCACATTTCGCTATGGATGAGAGAAACAATTCATGCAAGTCACATTGACACATTTCTCAGTGCTGAGCTACCTCACCCCCATCAAGACCCTTCCCTTTCTATACATGCTCTGTAATTAGTGATAGAGCTAGGGTCTGGTTAGCTAGTTAGTGATAGAGCTAGTGTCTGGTTAGCTAGTTAGTGATAGAGCTAGGGTCTGCTTAGCTAGTTAGTGATAGAGCTAGGGTCTGGTTAGCTAGTTAGTGATAGAGCTAGGGTCTGTTTAGCTAGTTAGTGATAGAGCTAGTGTCTGGTTAGCTAGTTAGTGATAGAGCTAGGGTCTGGTTAGCTAGTTATGGATAGAGCTAGGGTCTGGTTAGCTAGTTAGTGATAGAGCTAGGGTCTGGTTGGCTAGTTAGTGATAGAGCTAGGGTCTGGTTAGCTAGTTAGTGATAGAGCTAGGGTCTGGTTAGCTAGTTAGTGATAGAGCTAGGGTCTGGTTAGCTAGTTAGTGATAGAGCTAGGGTCTGGTTAGCTAGTTAGTGATAGAGCTAGGTCTGGTTATCTAGTTAGTGATAGAGCTAGGGTCTGGTTAGCTTGTTAGTGATAGAGCTAGGGTCTGGTTAGCTTGTTAGTGATAGAGCTAGGGTCTGGTTAGCTAGTTATTGATAGAGCTAGGGTCTGGTTAGCTAGTTAGTGATAGAGCTAGGGTCTGGTTAGCTAGTTAGTGATAGAGCTAGGATCTGGTTAGCTAGTTAGTGATATAGCTAGGGTCTGGTTAGCTAGTTAGTGATAGAGCTAGGTGTCTGGTTAGCTAGTTAGTGATAGAGCTAGTGTCTGGTTAACTAGTTAGTGATAGAGCTAGTGTCTGGTTAGCTAGTTAGTGATAGAGCCAGAGTCTGCTTAGCTAGTTAGTGATAGAGCCAGTGTCTGGTTAGCTAGTTAGTGATAGAGCTAGGGTCTGGTTAGCAGTTAATGGTAGAGCTAGAGTCTGGTTAGCTAGTTAGTGATAGAGCTAGGGTCTGGTTAGCTAGTTAGTGGTAGAGCTAGTGTCTGGTTAGCTAGTTAGTGGTAGAGCTAGGGTCTGGTTAGCTAGTTAGTGGTAGAGCTAGGGTCTGGTTAGCTAGTTAGTGATAGAGCTAGTGTCTGGTTAGCTGGTTAGTGATAGAGCTAGTTTCTGGTTAGCTAGTTAGTGATAGAGCTAGGGTCTGGTTAGCCAGTTAATGGTAGAGCTAGGGTCTGGTTAGCTAGTTAGTGATAAGCTAGGGTCTGGTTAGCTAGTTAGTGGTAGAGCTAGGGTCTGGTTAGCTAGTTAGTGATAGAGCTAGTGTCTGGTTACTAGTTAGTGATAGAGCTAGTGTCTGGTTAGCTAGTTAGTGATAGAGCTAGGGTCTGGTTAGCTAGTTAGTGATAGAGCTAGTGTCTGGTTAGCTAGTTAGTGATAGAGCTAGGGTCTGGTTAGCTAGTTAGTGATAGAGCTAGTGTCTGGTTAGCTAGTTAGTGATAGAGCTAGTGTCTGGTTAGCTAGTTAGTGGTAGAGCTAGTGTCTGGTTAGCTAGTTAGTGATAGAGCTAGGGTCTGGTTAGCTAGTTAGTGATAGAGCTAGGGTCTGGTTAGCTAGTTAGTGATAGAGCTAGGGTCTGGTTAGCTAGTTAGTGATAGAGCTAGGGTCTGGTTAGCTAGTTAGTGATAGAGCTAGTGATCTGGTTAGCTAGTTAGTGATAGAGCTAGGGTCTGGTTAGCTAGTTAGTGATAGAGCTAGGGTCTGGTTAGCTAGTTAGTGATAGAGCTAGTGTCTGGTTAGCTAGTTAGTGATAGAGCTAGTGTCTGGTTAGCTAGTTAGTGATAGAGCTAGTCTGGTTAGCTAGTTAGTGATAGAGCTAGTGTCTGGTTAGCTAGTTAGTGATAGAGCTAGGGTCTGGTTAGCTAGTTAGTGATAGAGCTAGGTCTGGTTAGCTAGTTAGTGATAGAGCTAGGGTCTGGTTAGCTAGTTAGTGGTAGAGCTAGTGTCTGGTTTGCTAGTTAGTGGTAGAGCTAGGGTCTGGTTAGCTAGTTAGTGGTAGAGCTAGGGTCTGGTTAGCTAGTTAGTGATAGAGCTAGTGTCTGGTTAGCTAGTTAGTGATAGAGCTAGTGTCTGGTTAGCTGGTTAGTGATAGAGCTAGTGTCTGGTTAGCTAGTTAGTGATAGAGCTAGGGTCTGGTTAGCTAGCTAGTGATAGAGCTAGTGTCTGGTTAGCTGGTTAGTGATAGAGCTAGTTTCTGGTTAGCTAGTTAGTGATAGAGCTAGGGTCTGGTTGTGCTAGTTAGTGATAGAGCTAGGGTCTGGTTAGCTAGTTAGTGATAGAGCTAGGGTCTGGTTAGCTAGTTAGTGATAGAGCTAGGTGCTGGTTGGCTAGTTAGTGATAGAGCTAGGGTCTGGTTAGCTAGTTAGTGATAGAGCTAGAGTGCTGGTTAGCTAGTTAGTGATAGAGCTAGGGTCTGGTTAGCTAGTTAGTGATAGAGCTAGGGTCTGGTTGCTAGTTAGTGATAGAGCTAGTGTCTGGTTAGCTAGTTAGTGATAGAGCTAGGGTCTGGTTAGCTAGTTAGTGATAGAGCTAGGAGTCTGGTTAGCTAGTTAGTGATAGAGCTAGTGTCTGGTTAGCTAGTTAGTGGTAGAGCTAGGGTCTGGTTAGCTAGTTAGTGATAGAGCTAGTGTCTGGTTAGCTAGTTAGTGATAGAGCTAGGGTCTGGTTAGCTAGTTAGTGGTAGAGCTAGGGTCTGGTTAGCTAGTTAGTGATAGAGC